>NW_028296524.1:277500-285000 GCF_964197995.2 Scardinius erythrophthalmus | reverse complement strand
CTGCCATAACTGGGCATTGGAGGTCAATTTAAAGAAAACTCAAATTATGATCTTTCAAAAAAAAGCCAGACGTCTTGAAACCAAATACCCTTTTACTATGAATAACACCCAAATTAAACACACAAAATTATACTTACCTCGGTTTGACCATATCTGCATCAGGGAATTTCAATAAAGCCATACATTCACTTAAAGAAAAAGCATACAGGGCAATGTATGCATTAAAAACCAAGCTGTTCAACATTAACATCCCAATTAGAATCTGGACTAAGATATTTGATAGGGTAATTGTACCGATAGCACTTTATGGAAGTGAAGTTTGGGGCCCACTCAGTAGATTGGAGCATGACTCCTGGGACAAACACCCGATAGAGACCCTACACACAGAATTCTGTAGAAGAATTCTAAACGTTCAAAGGAAAACCCCAAATAATGCCTGTCGAGCAGAACTGGGACGTTACCCATTACTGATAAATATACAGAAACGAGCTACCGTATTTTCCGCACTATAAGGCGCACCGGATTATAAGGCGCACATTCAATGAATGGCCTATTTTAGAACTATTTTCATATATAGGGCGCACCGGATTATAAGGCGCATAGAATAGAAGATACTGCAGTCAAACGTTTGACTGGGTTTGCGTTATGCAGTGGTCACCAACCTTTTCATAAGATCACATCCAAAGTCCAAATATAAACCAAGATCTACCACTTGCAAAAAATATGAAAAAACAAGTGGCTGAGCTGTAAAACCTTGTTTATACTCGACGCGTCCGCATGAGCGCGAAGCTATGGTGCGAAGGTAATAAAAAACTAATATCCGTCTGCTCGGGCAGATTCGGCTTAACAGCGCGCGCCTCCGCATCCGAAGATGCACGACTTTGACCCGAATCTGCCCGAGCAGACGGATATTAGTACATCTCATCATCACACCGGCACCCAGTTTGCGCGTCTAAATCAGTTGTATGGTCTGGTGTTCAGTCTAAAACAAAACCGTTGCGTCAAGTATAAATGCCTCGTCTGTTTGGGGAGTTGCGCGCGCAGTCAGCGGAGGCTCGCGCTCCGGTGCCAGGCGAAAGTATAAACAAGGTTTAAGTCAGCGGTTGTTTTACAGACATTAACATAAGGCGCCAGATCCATATATAAGGCGCTCCGGATTATAAGGCGCACTGTCGTTTTTTGAAAAAATTAAAGGCTTTTAAGTGCGCCTTATAGTGCGGAAAATACGGTATTACATTTTGGACACATCTTGAATTAAGCCAAAAAGACACACTTCATTCTAAAGCACTTAAAACCCAAGAGCTGAATCCTGAAAACAGTGCCCTGAGTCAGCTGATGGTGAAGCTAACTAATGAGGCTCCCATTAGCACTGGTTTAAAACAACTCAACAGAACAAAACAGATTATGAATCATTCAAAGGATCAATATTTAGAACATTGGAAAAGTCAAACAAAAACACAAAGTAGACTAAATTGTTATTTAACTCTTAACAGAGAATATAAATTGGCTGAGTATCTGCACACTGTCAGAGATGTAAAGCAGAGACGGATCCTGACTAAATACAGGCTCAGTGACCACCAGCTGGCCGTAGAGACAGGAAGACTCAGGCAGACATGGCTGCCCAGAGAGGAGCGTATATGTGCTCACTGCTCAACAGAGATACACTTCCTCCTCAACTGTGAACAATTCTCTTCACTAAGAGCCTTACACTTTGGAGAAATAGCCAACAAAGTAGTAAATTTCCCAATGTTAACTTCAGAAGAGAAGCTGGTAGTCCTCCTAGGAGAAGGGGCAGCAGCCCCACTGGCAGCTAAATATGTTTCTGCCTGCCACAGCCTGAGGGAATCCCCACTATAAGATCACAACATTGCACTGGTTTAGGATTGTACAGTCATTATATTGTAAAAGGAACAACAGAGAAAGGAAAAAAAAAAAAAAAAAGAGAAAAAAAGGGAAGGGAAAAAAAAAGGAAAAAGAAGATTTTTTTTTTTTTTGTAATGTAGTATTTTGTATGTTTATGACACTGTATATAATATATGTGACACCTACTATATGTATTTCTATTTGTATTTGTATTTTTTTTAATATGTGATATGTATTGTAATGTATTTTCTGTAAACTGCTTTAGCAACAACATGTTTCTTTGTTCATGCCAATAAAGCAAGTTGAATTGAATTGACAGACACACACAGAGACAGACACACACACAGACAGACAGACACACAGACAGACACAGACACACACACACACACAGACAGACACACACACACAGACAGACACACACACACACACACACACACAGACAGACACACACACACACACACACACACACACACACACACAGACACACACAATATAATATACAATAAGCTAAAAGTTTGTCTCACCCCTCGTTGTGAACCACAAAAGCCGAGTCGTCAATCTCATCATCGCCACTTTCTGATTCCGTCGATGAACTGTAAACAACATCGTCCAGTTGTAGAACAAGACAGACACACACACACACACAGAGACAGACACACACAGAGACAGACACACACAGAGACAGACAGACAGACACACACACAGACAGACACACACACAGACAGACACACACACAGACAGACACACACAGACAGACACACACACAGACAGACACACACACACACACACACAGACAGACACACACACAGACACACAGACACACACACAGACACACACACACACAGACACACACAGAGACACACACAGAGACACACACACAGAGACACACACACACACAGAGACAGACACACAGACAGACACACAGACACACACACACACACACACACAGACAAACACAGACACACACACACAGACACACACAGAGACAGACACACACACACACAGACAGACAGACAGACACACACACAGACAGACACACACACAGACAGACACACACACAGACAGACACACACACACACAGACACACAGACACACACACAGACAGACACACACACAGACAGTAGGGATGGCTCGATACCACAATTTTGGCTTCGGTACGATACCAGAATCTAATACCTCGGTATCGATACTAAATCGATACCACAGGTGACCAATAACCAGCCTCAAAAGTTCAATGAATTAAAACAATTTTATTAAAACAACACTGCTTGAAACTCCGCTGCACCAAATGTACAAATCAAAAGTATCAAAATGTTCACACAAAAAAAAACCTACAGCCAGGCAGGGGCGTAAATTTCATCTAAATGTTGGGGGGGACAATTAACATAACTTTCCTCAAGAGCAATTTTTGAAGGGGACACCAATAATACAGGCAAAATTGTACTTTCTATGGATATGTGTAGTACACAGAGGAAAGCCTTACTACTATTATTAGTGTAGCTAGCATGGAGACCGTGCCATTATCCTTCTTTTCAAAGTTTCTCTCTGGTTCATTGAAAAAGCTGACTAAATTGACCAAAATATTCTTCATTGCTGTGCGAAATTGACAAAAAATGATCTCTATATTTTCAGGGATTTTATCGATAACGATATTTTGCTGAGTGTGTTATTGTGCTGGTAACTTGGCATGTTTAGGACTGCCGTGGACAGCCGACTCCTAAAGTTTTTGATATTCTTCATATTCTGTGTGGGGGTCAGTTCACAGCAGTGACAGAAATCATTTTTCCAATAAGTTTCAATAGATGTTTACCTTCATTGGCATTTTTATCTTAATAAATGTATTTTTAACCTAATTATATGCATGCATCATCTTTTGTGTCAATTTCATACATTTAATTAAATTAAATTTAATTATAATAATAAGACACAATAGGGCTGTTACCAATCAAATTAAATATCAACAAAATATTTGCAATGGAGAGGAAACACAGAAGCTGCATTTGAAATGGCATTTAGATGCTTTTATTTACACAGACATAATGTTTTGTTTAAAACATAAAACGTTGAATATTGATATATAAAATTATTTAAAACAAAACAAAGATCATGTAAATGTGGAATTAAAACCGCCAGTAGGTGGCAGCAATTCATTGTTAATGAGTGAGTCATTGAGATTCAACTGATTCGTTCAAAAAGCTGATTCATAATTCAGTAAGGAAATACCTCGTGTGTTTCTCAGAGACGCAAATGCAGTGCTATGGCTTAGTTTTCAAATATTTTCGTTGGCGAAATAGAGTTAAAACAGGCAATATGGTGTCTAAAAGTAAACTTGTCATTTATCAATTTATTAAATCACATTTATTATCATGTTAATATCTGGAGAAAACTGGATTCTTTGTGTGATATTATATTAGATTAACTATATTAAATGATATAAACTGACTAAATCACACAGTGAAAGCGTGAAAATGTAAATGCGCACCCGCACTTGTCTAATCTACAAGACGTTAGGCCTACACGCATGTGTAAGTTACACTTTATTGGTGTGTGTGAGGGAACGGTTTTAAACAATCGCGTTAAACGCACAGACTGTATAAGGTCACCAACATAGCGAGGCGGACTACACCGGTGACAAAAGTACATTGCTTATCATTAAAACATTTTTTTAAGTGAATAAAATATCCTTGACTTACTGGAGTTTCACAACTGAAAAACCTTGTTCTCTCCCACTATTTGTGTTTCTGTGATGAGGTAAAAGGGGAGCAGGCAGTGGACCAAAGCACTGTGAGGGAAGGGAGGGGGACTCAAAATGTTAAACCGTTTTTTTTTGTTTTTTTGCCCCGTTTGCATTTTTATTGTTTTACTACTTAAACAGTTATTTTAAGTATATATCATTATATTATTTACAATACACATATTTTAATTATATTTTTAGGAGGGGACAACCCTCAGATAGGGGGGGTCCGGACCCCCCCGACCCCCCCGCGATTTCCGCCTATGCAGCCAGGGAACATACAGTAGGTTAAATTTTGAAAAGATACCATTAAAATAGTTTAATATCTTCATATTATTCTAACATTAATATTAGTAATATTCATATTACCACTAGCCTATTACTCTCTCTCTCTCTCTCTCTCTCTCTCTCTCTCTTTTGGATGATTAGGGGTTGCCACAGCGGCAGTAATAGTAATATGCCATTTATTTTACTATCACTAATACTAAAATTGATATCTCTTTATTCATTCAAATTCAATCAATATATTATTGTTTGAAAGTGCAAAAATTATGAGACCTAAACTTCATTCATTGGTTCTAGCGTGTCACATTTGAGCTTTCGTGTTTATCGTAGGGCGTAGGCTATCTTATTTCATTGATAAGCAGTTATGTAGGCTATGTGCGCTGATCAGTGTTGTGAATAAAAGTCTAAATTAAATCAGTTGAATGATGGACTCACCTGTCGAACTCTGAACTCCTTGAATAAGTCAGGATGAGCTAGAGACAAATGCTTAGCCAGATTTGAAGTGTTGCCTCCCGTTGCGACACATGATTTCAAACAGCGTTTGCATAGTGGTGCATTCACGTTTGTAGCTTCACTTTTTTTTATTACCTCTGTAGGCAAAGTAATGCCATATTTCACTCCTACTGCCTTCTTTATTGATTAATTGCGGGCGTGTAGAATTAGCTTGATCAGTTCGATCCATCTTGTTTCTCCGTTGTCACTTTTTGCCGGTTTCAAGTGACTCGCGTCTGTTTGGGTAGCGCACTGCCGCCTAGCGGTGAACTTCGAAACTGCAGCGCATCAAATACCGAATTGAGCAAAATGATGATATTGTACCGTTTGAAATATAATATATACCGGTATTTTTGCAGTACCGGTATACCGCGCATCCCTAACAGACAGACACACACACAGACAGACACACACACAGACAGACACACACACAGACAGACACACACACAGACAGACAGACACACAGACAGACAGACACACACACACACAGACAGACACACACACAGACAGACACACACACAGACAGACACACACACAGACAGACACACACACAGACAGACACACACACAGACAGACACACACACAGACAGACACACACACACAATATAATATACAATAAGCTAAAAGTTTGTCTCACCCCTCGTTGTGAACCACAAAAGCCGAGTCGTCAATCTCATCATCGCCACTTTCTGATTCCGTCGATGAACTGTAAACAACATCGTCCAGTTGTAGAACAAGACAGACACACACACACACACACACACAGAGACAGACACAGACACACACACACACACAGACAGACACACACACAGACAGACACACACACAGACAGACACACACACACACACACACACACACACACACAGAGACAGACACACAGACACACACAGACAGACACAGACAGAGACACACACAGACAGACACACACACAGACAGACACACACAGACACACACACACACAGACAGACACACACACAGACAGACACACACACAGACAGACACACACACAGACAGACACACAGAGACAGACACACAGACACACACAGACAGACACAGACAGACACACACACAGACAGACACACACACAGACAGACACACACACAGACAGACACACACACAGACAGACACACACACACACACACACACACAGAGACAGACACACAGACACACACAGACAGACACACACAGAGACAGACACACAGAGACAGACACACACACACAGACACACACAGAGACACACACACAGACACACACAGAGACAGACACAGACACACAGACACACACACAGAGACAGACACACAGAGACAGACACACACACAGAGACAGACACACACAGAGACAGACACACACACAGAGACAGACACACACACAGAGACAGACACACACAGAGACAGACACACACAGAGACAGACACACACACAGAGACAGACACACACACAGACACACAGAGACACACACACAGAGACAGACACACAGACACACACACACACAGACAGACACAGACAGAGACAGACACACACAGAGACAGACACACACAGAGACAGACACACACACAGAGACAGACACACACACAGACACACAGAGAGACACACACAGAGACAGACACACAGAGACACACACACACAGACAGACACACACAGACAGACACACACACAGAGACAGACACACAGACAGACACACACACACACACACAGACAGACACACACACACACACACACAGACACACACAGACACACACAATATAATATACAATAAGCTAAAAGTTTGTCTCACCCCTCGTTGTGAACCACAAAAGCCGAGTCGTCAATCTCATCATCGCCACTTTCTGATTCCGCCGATCAACTGTAAACAACATCGTCCAGTTGTAGAACAAGACAGACACACACACACACACACACACACACACACACACACACAGAGACAGACACACAGACACACACACACACAGACAGACAGACACAGACAGAGACACACACAGAGACAGACACACACACAGACAGACACAGACACAGACAGACACAGACACACACACACAGACAGACAGAAACACACACAGAGACAGACACACACAGAGACAGACACACACACACACAGACAGACACACAGAGACAGACACACAGAGACAC
>NW_028296524.1:0-272500 GCF_964197995.2 Scardinius erythrophthalmus | reverse complement strand
GTCGAAAGTTCTCTGTCTGTGAACATCTGCTGTGATTATCCACTTCATTGGGTTGGTAAGTTATTTGCCCTACTTTTTGTATAGAAAATCTGAGTAATGGTTTGTTATTTTTGAATGTTCTATTTTAGTTTGATGCATATCATGAGTCAGTCTATATATATATTAGTACCAGTCAAAGTTTGGAAACGTTACTATTTTTAATGTTTTTGAAAGAAGTCTCTTATGCTCATCAAGCTTGCAGTTAAAAAAAAAAAGAAAAAAAAAGTAATATTATGAAATATTATTACAATTTAAAATAATGGTTCTCTTTTTTAATATATTTTAAAATGTAATTTATTTTTGTGATGCAGAGCTGAATTTTCATCAGCAAGTACTCCAGTCTTTGGTGTCTTATGATCCTTCAGAAATCATTCTAATATGATGATTTATGATCAATGTTGGAAACAGTTGTGCTGCTTATTTTTTTTATAACCTGAGCTACTTTTTTCAGGATTATTTGATGAATAAAAAGTTAAAAAGAACTGTATTTATTTAGAATATAAATCTTTTGTAACAATATACACTTTATTTATACATATTAAAACAATATATTGTTAGAAATGTTTTTATTTTTAATAAATGCTGTTTTTATGAATAAATGCTGTTAACTTTTTACTCGTCAATGAATCCTGAAAAAAGTATTCCAAAAAAAATATTAAGCAGCAGAACTGTTTCCATCATTGATAATAACTGAGTATCAAATCAGCATATTAGAATGATTTCTGAAGGATCATAAGACACCAAAGACTGGAGTACTTGCTGATGAAAATTCAGCTTTGCATCACAAAAATAAATTACATTTTAAAATATATTATTTTTATATATATATATATATATATATATATATATATATATATATATATATATATATATATATATATATATATATATATATATATATATATATATATATATATATAGCCAGCTGTAAATCCTTTATTTTTTTCTACACTCTAAAAAAATGCTGGGTTATTTTATCTACCCAACTGCTGGGTTATGAAATGTTTTACCCTATTAAAACATTATTTATTTTATTTTTCTTTATTATTTATATGGAAGTTGCGTTATTTTGTGCAACTCATGTGTTGAGTCAAAATCCATCAACCCAACATTATCTCGTTTGACCCAGCACGTGGGTTGTTTGTGCTTCGAACGTCATCATATCGTCACCAGAGTCCACACACCGAGCGCTCGTCACAGCAGAGAACCTGACTGATCATCCAGCGAGGCAAACAAATAATAAAAGGTATGTGTACGCTACATCTCTAATTCACATTGTCTGTGTTGCGTTAACTATTGAATTACTATCTGTATATTGTCGATGTCGAGGCTAGTTGGTTGTTTGGCTAACACCGTAGCTAACGTTAGCCATTTAGCTGTTATCAGCACGGATAGCCTGCTTATTTGGTCTGCATAACATTTTTTTACGTGTTATATATTAAGCAAAAGTTTATTTTTATTCATGCGTAGATGTGGGACTTGAAAGTAAATCATTACAGGGTTAGTGTAAGAATATAGTCTTTTGTGGTGAGAAACCGGGACTATTTTGAAACTGAAAGCAGGACTCTGTGTGCGCCTGCGCCCTCGCATCTGCTGAGGATGACGTGACGCGGTGTCTCCGGTTTCATTTGACTGACTCCTGTTATTTTGCAGGTACTATTGTTACAACAACTTGATAATATGCACACGAGATCTGTAATGTAAATGTATATGTTCATACCGCAGATATTTCGGGTAACGTTAATGACGTTCGGGGTTGTGAATATGTTGAATATAGATCTATGCAGACTGTCCGCCATTTTGTGAACGCTGTAACACTCGAGGTGATTGTGAAATGCGTTTAATTCGATTCAAATTGACTCCAGTTACAAGGTTATAACCTTAAACCACTATATATAGTGTTTATTATGAGTTTACTTTTATTTGTGTTTGGTTTAAGTTATACATATAAAGATCAGATGCACTTATTTTGCAGAACTGTCTCTCTAACGTTACCTGGCCTTCTGCGCGGGGCCTATAACATTAACCCGTTTAATCCCAAATTTTTCCCAGACACAAAAATATCCAAATCATGTGTCATTAGTATCCCTTTGAAACAATCAATCATAATTTTTAGAAATGTTCATGGAAAAGTGTGTGAAAAAGTGTGTTATATGATCGGTCACAATTGTGACCAGTGGGATACTGTGTTGTCAACCTTTGGACAGACTGAATATGTCTATTTGACCTGTGCAGTGTGTGTGTGTGTGTTTCTGTGTGAGTGTGTGTGTGTTGTCAACCTTTGGACAGACTGAATATATGTATATTTGACCTGTGTGTGTGTGTGTGTGTGTGTGTGTGTGTGTGTGTGTGTGTGTGTGTGTGTGTGTGTGTGTGTGTGTGTGTGTGTGTGTTTTTGTGTGAGTGTGTGTGTGTTGTCAACCTTTGGACAGACTGAATATATGTCTATTTGACCTGTGCAGTGTGTGTGTGTGTGTGTGTGTGTTAACCTTTGGACAGACTGAATATATGTATATTTGACCTGTGCATTGTGTGTGAGTGTGTGTGTTGTCAACCTTTGGACAGACTGAATATGTCTATTTGACCTGTGCATTGTGTGTGTGTGTGTGTGTGTTTTTGTGTGAGTGTGTGTTGTCAACCTTTGGACAGACTGAATATATGTCTATTTGACCTGTGCATTGTGTGTGTGTGTGTTTCTGTGTGAGTGTTTGTGTGTGTGTGTGTGTTTCTGTGTGAGTGTTTGTGTGTGTGTTGTCAACCTTTGAACAGACTGAATATATGTCTATTTGACCTGTGCATTGTGTGTGTGTGTGTGTGTGTGTGTGTGTGTGTGTGTGTGTGTGTTTCTGTGTGAGTGTTTGTGTGTGTGTGTGTGTGTGTTTCTGTGTGAGTGTTTGTGTGTGTGTTGTCAACCTTTGAACAGACTGAATATATGTCTATTTGACCTGTGCATTGTGTGTGTGTGTGTGTGTGTGTGTGTGTGTGTGTGTGTGTTTTTGTGTGAGTGTGTGTTGTCAACCTTTGGACAGACTGAATATATGTCTATTTGACCTGTGCATTGTGTGTGTGTGTGTTTCTGTGTGAGTGTTTGTGTGTGTGTGTGTGTGTGTGTGTGTTTCTGTGTGAGTGTTTGTGTGTGTGTTGTCAACCTTTGAACAGACTGAATATATGTCTATTTGACCTGTGCATTGTGTGTGTGTGTGTGTGTGTGTGTGTGTGTGTGTGTGTGTGTGTGTTTCTGTGTGAGTGTTTGTGTGTGTGTGTGTGTGTGTTTCTGTGTGAGTGTTTGTGTGTGTGTTGTCAACCTTTGAACAGACTGAATATATGTCTATTTGACCTGTGCATTGTGTGTGTGTGTTTCAGCTTACAGTTTGTTCAAGTGCTACCAGTCTGATCTACTGTTTCATCTCCGAATATCTGAGCAAGTAAGATTTTATACTTTTCCAACTTGATTTAGCCAGATATTTTGTCAAATACGTGTGTGACACCCCAGGTAGCAAACAGACGTTGGGCCAACGTCGATATTGGTTGGTTACGTTGGCCCAACCTATCTGACAGAAATACAACGTTGGGCCAACGTTGGTATGGTCAGCTGCAATTTGCGCATTGAAAGAGCAAATGAGTGACTTATAAGGAATTATAAAACATTTATATAAATTTAACTATATCTTATAATGCATAGGTCTTAATGAGTCTTTATAAATATATTTATAGAATAGTAATATTGCTCATAAAAAGTATAAATGGAGCTATAATTCATTATGAGCATGGTTTGCATAGAAAGTGTTACCATATTTATTAAATAAAATTAACCTATTTTGTTACAATAAAACAATGCAAATGGTTGACTGATTTGTTTTTGTATTCATCTGTGATGTATTTATTATTATAAAATTATTAAAAAAAATATACTAATAAATACATCACTGATAATTATATACTTGTATATAATATTATATTTCTTAAAACTGCAAAAGAAACATTTTAAGTAATACAGTAGATGGTGTCATCACGTGATTAATTCTAACCAATGAGACTGCTGGAGCTGTCATTCTGGACTCGACTGGTACCGCCCAGCTTTGCACAAGCAGGTAAGCTTTTTAAATTTCCTTAGTAATTTGAGTTTTCTATTAAAATGAGTGAAACGGGTCAAAATGGTAATTAATTGGTATTAAATTACACTAATTTTATTGTTATCTGATTATAGGCTATATATAGCTTAGCTAACGTTTCTCTGCTGCTGTTTAAATGAAACGGTAATAACGGTCGACTAAGTTAACGTTAACGTTAGCTGCTCAGACAGTCCGTTTTTTTTGGTAATCTCCGAGGTAATGTATACTTTAATACTACACGAACTGATTACCTGTAAGTGTTTTACACTTTGTGTTATTATAATTTGCTTTAAAAATTGTTTTACGTTTACGTGATGAACTAGGGCCGAGCTAGACACAATGGCCGGGCTGAAGTCATGTCTTTGTTTTAAAGTTTTAAATAGCGATGTAAACGAGGATTTATGAAGCGTAAATACAATATATAAGCTACACAATCTTATTACATCTTGTTAAATATGATTATGACCGTTAATAATTGATAGACACCGATAAACACTGCGCGCTGTCAGACAGCAAATATGTTAACGTTAGGCTATTTAAGTTAAATTCCATAAAGTTACATGGGGTCATAACTATCATGTTAACGTGACCTAAAAACAACAGATTTTACAATTCTATCTTTAATTGATAACTGAAATGAAATCAACCATCTGTAATATTTAATTAACTTAATTATGTAAAGTTATAATAGAAGTAAAACATTTAGGCCATGAAATACTATTCATTCATTTAATATCATTAATGTAATAATTTCTTTTGAATATATAAATTTCATCAGAACGTTTGTCCATACAGATACTGTAAATATTTGACTGAAATATTAATTTTTGTTTCCTTTTCTCCCTTTTCCTTGTGTGTAATCAGATAATTGGTGCTGCTCTAAGTATTCTGTTGGCATCACTGTCTGACACATTCTCAGTGTTTGCATTGTAGATTTGTCATAGACATTTACAAAAACTTTCTTTGCACCATATAAATAACTGTATTTTCATAAACATTTTGCTTATGTTATGTTAATATTTTGGAAATCAAATTTTTTAAATGAGATGTTCCTCACCCCCTGAACAAATACTGTATTTGAAGTGTTGTTTGTCCTCTTTCTTTTCAGTATTTATTGCCATCTAATCCTGATTGCAGCATTGAGCTCCAACCCCACCCCAGTGAAGCAGACCTGAACCAGTTGATCGAGGTCTTCAGGATCTGCAGACACTACAGACAGGCTGGAGCTAAACTCCTCCTTGACCAGGACTGGACACCACTGCTGTAAGTGATCGATCTAGTCATGTTCAGAACATTTTACAGTGGATCTCAGCTCTGGCCCTTGAGGACCACTGTCCTGCAGACTTTAGCACCAGCCCTGGTCCAGCACGCCTGGACAAGCTAATCGAGCTCTTTTGGTTAAAAGAGCAAGTGAGATTGATCAGCTCTGGACATAAACTGCAAGACAGTGCACTTCGAGGACCAGAGTTGAGAACTCCTGACATATTAATTAGTCATTAATCACTGATGAAAAAAGAATAATTTGTATTTGTATAGATTTATGTATTATTTGACTGATATTCATTTGTCTTCTCTCTTTTTTCCTCAGTTGTGATGTGTGTCAAACAGCTCAATAAACCCAAGAGAGCCACTCAGGCACAGGTCACTCTTTTTCTGTGTAAGTACAATTTTGACTGTCAGACACATTCTCTGTATTATTTTTTTTTTTTAAATAAAAATGACATATTCAGGCTGCAGGTTAAAGCTATCAATGATTTCTTGATAAAGACATTAAAAGGATTGTTCTTCAAATTATCCTCAGGTTTCTCCAGTCAAAGTACATCAAAGAGACTCCCTGAGGTGGAAATGTCCTAACCCTTGGGAAACACAAGTGTATAAATTACACTTGGAACAACCCTTGTTTTTTTTTATTGTTTTTTTATGTTAACATTTCAATTGTTGTTGTTTTTTTCTCACTTTAGATGCTGACACAAAAAAACAGCCAGGCCGCAGCATCCGAAGTGGTTGATCCTGATCCTGTTAAATCCTGATCTGGTTAAATCATAATGCAAGAGACTGGGATGGTGGAAGGAGCAGAAGACTGGAGATCTGGCAAAGATCTACTGGTATCCGAGGGGATTGATTTATTTTATTAGAGGATTCATAATACACCTTAATGTGTTGTGATGTGGTTTTATACGCTTTTTTTTTGTTTTTGTTTGTTTTTTTACTCAAAATCTTTTTAAAATAAATGCTGCTCTTTTGACAGTTCTGTTCAAACGTTCCTGATTTGTTTTTCATGGTTTACATGCTGACGACTGGATGCTGGCTACTGAAAATTAATTTTTAACATCCCTGGAATAATTACAACATTTTGTAATTATTGTAAAAAAATTAATTATTTATTAAAATAGATTAAAACAGAAAACAGTTATTTTAAGTTGCAACATTATTTCAGAATATTAGGCTACTCTTTTTAGTATATTTATTAAATAAATGCAGCTTTGATGAGATGAGGGGATTTCTTTCAAAAGTATTTAAAAAATGTTACTGACCCCAAACTTTGAACGGTAATGTATTGTATTGTGTGTATATTTTACATGACTGAATAAATGAAATTATTTGAAACATATAACTTCTAATTTACTACTTCAACTTTCAACAAGTGCAATTATTTTGCATGTATTGTGGCAAATGTCATGTACAACCAAACTTATCTTGTTGTTTGTTAAGGCCACAGGTATATTACAACACATCTTTGCATTGTCCGCAGTATGCCCACATTTTTCCCAGTGTACCCACAGTATGCCCACATTTTTCCCAGTGTACCCACAGTATGCTCACATTTTTCCCAGTGTACCCACAGTATGCCCACACTTTTCCCGGTGCACTCTACTTGGTGTGGGCCAGCCCACAGTCAGCCCACACTTTGGGCTGTCCCGATGGGGCACATGTGCCCAGCATTTCACGCCGGTATCTGGGCCCACAGTGGGCTGCCCGCAAGGGCCCCATTCGAAGTTGGCAGATGGTTAAAATAGGCTATATTTTTAAATTTGTTAGAAGGTCTGCTGACCGTCCAATGACATGGTTGGCCCAACGTTGGCCCAATGTTGTTTTAGTTGTTTTTAAGTTGGCAGAAGGTTGGTAAGGTATTTTTAGGTTGGCAGAAGGTCTGCTGGCCGTCCAATAGCATGGTTGGCCCAACGTTGGCCCAATGTTGTGTTAGTTGTTTTTAAGTTGGCAGAAGGTTGGTAAGGTATTTTTAGGTTGGCAGAAGGTCTGCTGGCCGTCCAATAACATGGTTGGCCCAACGTTGGCCCAACGGACAAAATTACGTTGGGCCAACGTCAGCACCCAACGTTGGCCCAACACAACAACAGACGTTGGGCCAACGTTGGGCCAACGTCTGTTTGCTACCTGGGACTGGTCTCCGCTACAGCATTTAACACTGTGTGTGTGTTTCAGCTTACAGTTCGTTCAAGTGATACCAGTCTGATCTACTGTTTCATCTCCGACTATCTGAGCAAGTAAGATTTTATACTTTTCCAACTTGATTTAGCCAGATATTTTGTCAAACACATGTGTGACACTGGTCCCCGCTACAGCATTTAACACTCTGTGTGTGTGTGTGTGTGTGTGTGTGTGTGTGTTTCAGCTCAGTTCGTTCAAGTGCTACCAGTCTGATCTACTGTTTCATCTCCGAATATCTGAGCAAGTAAGATTTTATACTTTTCCAACTTGATTTAGCCAGATATTTTGTCAAGCACGTGTGTGACACTGGTCCCCACTACAGCATTTAACACTGTGTGTGTGTTTCAGCTTACAGTTTGTTCAAGTGCTACCAAAGCCGCTTTTCCACCGAAATTACCCGGAACAATTTGTCCCAGGAACTTTTTTCCCAGGAACCTTTTTTGCCCCAGACCGGTTGCTTTCTGCGTTTACACCGCGGTCTAAAGTACCGGGAAGGTAAACTGCGCGCAACTGCTCCTCCCAGTCTGCGACGGACAGTAATCAGTTTTGAGCGCCACATTTATAAGTTTGGAGGAGATTCAAACTGTGTTGCAGTTATTGGTTTACTAACGAGGTAATTAACATAACAAAATAGACGAGCACTGATAAGCGTGTTCAGAAAGCTTATGCGTATAAAATTAAGACAAGGTACGTTGTGAGATGACTGGGAATAACGCGCAAAAATTTCCTTTTGCGTAAATACTCTTTAAAAAAAGCCTGAACCCCGTCTATCAATCATAAATAGTGACAGTCTTGTAAATAGTTGTTTGTTACACCTCAATGCGCTATTTCAATCCTGTTATAGTAAATTTGTAACATGGTTTGCCTTGAAATAGATGACAAATGTGTAAACATAATGACTTAATATTAAAAGCTGTGGCATAAAAGAGACGAGCACTGATAAAGCGTGTTCAGAGCTCGTAATGCTAACGTTAAATATAAAATTGTATGTTATTAGCTATTGCGGACATTGGCCGTGAGATGGCTGTGACGAACGCGCAGAAAGTTTCCTCTTCCACAAATACCCAAATAATAAAGCCTGAAACTCGTCGCCAGTCCCCCAGTTTTTTTTATTAAATTCCATATTTGCAGACAGACAACTTTACTGCATGAAGCCACTTTTTAAAAGGGAGGTTAAAAATAAAGAAAATGCTGCGTGGAGTCATCCAACCAAAATGCGGCGTGAACACAACCAATCAGCTTGTGCAGCGCACAAGTCCCACCCCTGAAAGTTCCTGAACTTTGAAAAAGTACTACCTCGTGAGCAGGGACTATCGGAGGGGGAAATATTTACCCGGAACTTCATTTAGACCCTGGTTCCTGCGGTGTAAACACATCGAGTACCAGCCCAAAGTTCCTAGTTCCTGGGGAAAGTTCCTGCGGTGGAAACGCGGCTCAATCTGATCTACTGTTTCATCTCCGAATATCTGAGCAAGTAAGATTTTATACTTTTCCAACTTGATTTAGCCAGATATTTTGTCAAACACGTGTGTGACACTGGTCCCCGCTACAGCATTTAACACTGTGTGTGTGTGTGTTTCAGCTTACAGTTCATTCAAGTGCTACCAGTCTGATCTACTGTTTCATCTCCGAATATCTGAGCAAGTAAGATTTTATACTTTTCCAACTTGATTTAGCCAGATATTTTGTCAAACACGTGTGTGACACTGGTCCCCGCTACAGCATTTAACACTCTGTGTGTGTGTGTGTGTTTCAGCTTACAGTTCGTTCAAGTGCTACCAGTCTGATCTACTGTTTCATCTCTGAATATCTGAGCAAGTAAGATTTTATACTTTTCCAACTTGATTTAGCCAGATATTTTGTCAAATACTGACACTGGTCCCCGCTACAGCATTTAACACTGTGTTTCAGCTTACAGTTCATTCAAGTGCTACCAGTCTGATCTACTGTTTCATCTCCGAATATCTGAGCAAGTAAGATTTTATACTTTTCCAACTTGATTTAGCCAGATATTTTGTCAAGCACGTGTGTGACACTGGTCCCAGCTACAGCATTTAACACTGTGTGTGTGTGTTTCAGCTTACAGTTCGTTCAAGTGCTACCAGTCTGATCTACTGTTTCATCTCCGAATATCTGAGCAAGTAAGATTTTATACTTTTCCAACTTGATTTAGCCAGATATTTTGTCAAACACGTGTGTGACACTGGTCCCCGCTACAGCATTTAACACTCTGTGTGTGTGTGTGTTTCAGCTTACAGTTCGTTCAAGTGCTACCAGTCTGATCTACTGTTTCATCTCCGAATATCTGAGCAAGTAAGATTTTATACATTTCCAACTTGATTTAGCCAGATATTTTGTCAAGCACGTGTGTGACACTGGTCCCCACTACAGCATTTAACACTGTGTGTGTGTGTGTTTCAGCTTACAGTTCGTTCAAGATAGCAAAGGAGTCCGTGGCGGACCCGCCCTCAAGCCGCCAGATCCGCCTGACTGTCAGATTCGTTTTCGCTGCTCTAACAGGATCAGCCCCGCCTCCAGGATCGGCCCCGCCTGCGGTTTTAATCGGCGGACCCAGAACGAATCACATACGGATCCGCACTTCGGACGCGCCTTTTAACGTTTGGACTACAGCACGTCACCAAGAGCCGATATATCAGTCGAGAATATGTTTGCTGTGACACGGTTGTGTTGAACCCTCTTTTGAGTAAGTATATTGATTTATTGATATATTGCGACATTCACAGTAAACATTGTTTTTTTAATTCACTGTATACTAATGATTGTAATGTAATATTAGGACAACTTTAGAATTTTCACTTAACGTCAATGGTTTAGCGCTAGCTTCTAGCTAGCTGTGCATTTGCCAATTTTGGTCTCATGTGTCTGCCATCCTCTTATGAAATTTAAGTTACGGCATTTTAATCACTAGTTTGAGTCGGTTCACACAACTATGCCGCCTATTTGAACGTCAAACTCAAAAGTGCGGGCTTCTGCTAATGTTAGTTATACCGTCTAAGTTACATTGAAACCATACCTCGAACATTTTTTCTTGTGTCGTCTGGGGTCTAATAAACAGTAACGTTAACGTTAAGTTAAATTAATCAAATTCAGTGTCCACACTGCTATGTATTTTCCAATAAGCTGTACGTTAACTTGTTAGTCATATATTTCACGGGACTGTGTGAGTGCGGATTTCATGTCACGGCTTTCGTCGCTGTTTGTCACTGTCCCTATAGGGATCTCCCAGTCACGTGACCTCTAGCCGCGTGTCAGCCATTTTGACGGAATACTTCAGCGCACCTACATACATGAGAATGCGGATTATCACATGTTTTATGACTGCGAATTGATTAAAATAATATAATAGTATATATTGGTCACTGTATTAATTATCTTGAGCCTGCTGTAATGTTCCTATACATATATTTTCTTTCCAACTGTGCATTCTGAATAATAAATAGGCTAAATATATTTATCCACTAAGCTGCAGCAGTCATATGCTCGTCTTCCCATAAACAGTTTTTTTTTCTTCTCTTTCTGACATTTCTTACCTGTTGGGTTTACATTTTTTAATTAAATTGACTATAAAGATTGCTTGTGTGTGCTGGTGTTTATTCCAGTCTTTTAAAATAGTTGAATGAATGCTCGCGATCGTGCCTAGTAACGATGTTAAATAGGCTAACGTTAGGCTATTTAATCAATAATGTACACAGGGTAGAGGAGAATGACAGTCAACTACTTTGAATATTATAGCATTTTGGGCATAAACATGTAAATAATGAAAAGATTGACATTGAAAAATGACACAGAATGATTAAAATTTAAATATTTAATTCAAATAAATAATTGTTCGTGGTTCACACTGATGTTATTCATTTGTTCTCACACACTTCAGCGTCACGGTCACTGGTTTAGACGAACACTGACCATTATCTATTATTAGCACAGCGGCCGTCAGCTAACTCCTCACGTCATGTCATCACAAAAAGAAATATACAAGTGGAAGATAAAGGAATTAGTAATCATAGATCCTTATGAAGCACCACAAGTTCTTTTTACAGACATTAAATGTGTAGAAAAACTTCCTGACATTGAGTTCGGTGACATTTACAGCTAAGTTACCTTATTCACTTCCCATCACGCTACACCGGAGCTTCATTAAAAGCATACACAAGCTTAGCAGGCTATCGGTATCACAGCATCGCTCGGGCATGATAGAAAAATAGGTGAATACAGAGCCATATTAGACATTCTCTGGTGAATATTTCACGACGACCTGTATTATGACCAGCGGTTTAGGATTTTCTATACCGTCAAAATGGCTGCTCCAAATGGCGTGACGTCACGCGGGACATCCCTATAGGCAAATATATTATATATATTATAATATATACAATATATTGTTATTTGGTTGCCATAACTTCGAGTGACGACGTCTTGTCACTGTTAGTTGCTCGAGGGAGCGGATGACATTTCGCTTGAGTTCAGTAGCTAACGTTAGAGCAGACAGCTCTGCACAGTCGTGTAATTACGACTTTATGACTTCTCATAAACAGCAGAAGGACACCTAATGACTTTTATATTAATTACATTTATTCATATAGCATACGCTTTTATTCAAAGCGACTTACAAATGAGAACAATAAAATCAGTTAGACTAACAATATACAAGTGTTATGACCTTTCTCAATTAAATTTGTGTTCCGAGAGGTCTCGTATTACGGCGGGAAAACTCCTTTTCTCGAGAATATTGAAGCAAATTTTTTTGTGACGCAGTAAAGTTGCGGTCTAGAGTCTAGAGCGGTCATTGGCTGTGCTGCAGCAAATGCTGCACGAACCTATGGCGAGGCGGCTCAGACGCTTGAGCCAATCAGGGCACTTCCCGCCCTGGCACGTCAGAGACCGCCTAAATATATTTTCAACCACCTCCCCAATATCTGAGTAAAGTAAGATTTAATACTTTTCCAACTTGATTTAGCCAGATATTTAGTCAAATACTGACACTGGTCCCCACTACAGCATTTAACACTGTACTGGTTTGGTTAGTTTAGTTCATTTTAGTTTACATCATGACAAATATATTTTCAACCACCTCTCCATGTCATGTTGTTTCAGATAATTATTTAATATCATATTAAGTGTGTGTGTGTGTGTGTGTTGTTTCAGCTTACAGTTCGTTCAAGTGTTACCAGTCTGATCTACGGTTTCATCTCCGAATATCTGAGTAAGTAAGATTTAATTCCTTTTCAACTTGATTTAGCCAGATATTTTGTCAAATACTGACACTGGTCCCCACTACAGCATTTAACGCTGTACTGGTTTGGTTAGTTTAGTTCATTTTAGTTTACATCATGACAAATATATTTTCAACCACCTCTCCATGTCATGTTGTTTCGGGTAATTATTTTATATTATATTAAGTGTGTGTGTGTGTTGTTTCAGCTTACAGTTCGTTCAAGTGTTACCAGTCTGATCTACGGTTTCATCTCCGAATATCTGAGTAAGTAAGATTTAATACTTTTCCAACTTGATTTAGCCAGATATTTAGTCAAATACTGACACTGGTCCCCACTACAGCATTTAACGCTGTACTGGTTTGGTTAGTTTAGTTCATTTTAGTTTACATCATGACAAATATATTTTCAACCACCTCTCCATGTCATGTTGTTTCGGGTAATTATTTTATATTATATTAAGTGTGTGTGTGTGTGTTGTTTCAGCTTACAGTTCGTTCAAGTGTTACCAGTCTGATCTACGGTTTCATCTCCGAATATCTGAGTAAGTAAGATTTAATACTTTTCCAACTTGATTTAGCCAGATATTTAGTCAAATACTGACATTGGTCCCCACCACAGCATTTAACACTGTACTGGTTGTCGAGCCCTGCTGTGTAATTATTTGTGAAAAAACACAACAAATTTAGTTCTTTTCCACAACTCACTGTTACAATCTGTATTTTGTGTTTCTGTAACGTTTCTTTTAGATAAAATGAATAGAAAAACTGTACCTGTCTCCAGCTCCACCTTAAGACGGAGGACCCATGTAGACGTAGATAAACGACTTAAACAAATTAGGGATGACTGCACAAATTTGACTGACTTTCAAAGGACAACAGATAGGGAACTTGTATATGTCAATAGAACGTTTGTTGAAGACAGTACAGACAATCCAACTGAAACTGGACTAGACTTCAGTGAGGAGGAAGGTGGCATGGAGGAAGGTGGCATGGAGGTAGATGCAGACATACAGGAGGGTTTCGTGGTTGGCAGCTGTGATAGGCCGATTCAGACATCTGATTCAGAACATTCCGATAATGAACTGTCTGAGACATTTTCACTCTCTGACAGCATTTCCAACTGGGCCATACACTTTGGAATTTCTTTGGTTGCTTTGACAGCACTATTGTGCATTCTTCGTGTTTGCCATCCTGATCTTCCAAAGGATGCTAGAACCCTCCTTAGGACTAAGACAAAGTACTCTATCATAGAAAGAGCTGGGTGACAGTACCACTATTTTGGTATTCTGACATCACTTCGAAGTACTCTGTCTAAACACATACACACACTTGCAGACAATTTATGTTTGAAGTTACAAATTAACATCGATGGACTTCCTTTGTTCAAGAGCTCTAGTCTGCAACTGTGGCCCATTCTTGGACTGCTACTGAGTGTTCCTATGAAAGAACCAGTAGTGATCGGTTTATTCTGTGGATCAAAGAAACCAAGCTCAGCAAAAGAGTTTCTTGAAGATTTTGTAACTGAGTTACAACTTCTTGAAAAAGGCTTTGACCTAGAGGGTAAGACATTGAAGCTTGAGCTGGACACAGTCATTTGTGACACACCAGCCAGGTCCTTTGTTAAAAACACAAAGAACCATAATGGCTACCATGGTTGTGACAAATGTTCTCAGCCTGGTAAATACATTAACAGACGCATGACATACCCATGTACAGACTATGCTCTAAGGACAGATGATACATTTGACAGCATGATTGATGAGGTTCATCATCATGAGGGGCCACATCCATTTAATGGCAGTAGTGTTGGCATGGTTTCACAATTCCCTCTAGATTATATGCATTTGGTTTGTTTAGGTGTGGTTAGGCGTTTGTTGAACATTTGGCTCAGGGGTCCTCTGAATTTCAGAGTACCTGCAAACATAATTGAGAAAATGTCCGCTAAACTGGTAGAAATGCGTCCCTATATTCCTGTGGAGTTTGCTCGAAAGCCCAGATCGCTGAGGGAATTAGATCGCTGGAAGGCCACCGAATTGAGGCAGTTTCTGCTGTACACAGGACCTGTAGTATTAAGTACCTTTCTGGACCGAAATATGTACAACAATTTCATGCTACTCTTCTCTGGTATTGCTATTTTAGTAAGTCCTAGACTATCCTGCCATACACAGTATGCTCGCACCTTGCTTAGATCTTTTGTTTCACACTTTGGGGAAATATATGGCAAAGATCAACTTGTGTATAATGTACATGCTTTGGTCCATCTAGCAGATGAAGTACAACGACATGGTTGTCTTGACTCATTTTCTGCATTCCCCTATGAAAGTTACCTACACAAGATAAAAAGGCTTGTCAGAAAACCAGACTTTCCCCTTGCCCAAATTATTCGTCGATTGTCTGAGATGAGAATTACTGACACTCCTTTAAATGGTGCCTCTTTTAAAAAACAGCACTTTGTTGGGCCACTTGTAGATGGATTGTCAGTGAAAGCACAGTATGGTGAGATGGCCTGTGACAAATGGACTGTTAAAGTTTCAACCGGGAATAATGTCTTTGTCATTGGAAATGAGATTTGCATGATACATAACATTGTGGAATGCAGTGATGGAGTCTACGTAGTGTACAAAGAATTTTCAGAGAAGTCTTTGTTCTTCACTTACCCATTCAATTCTGACTATCTGAATATCCATACAATTTCAGAAACTTTGGATATACTCAAGTGTGTTAAAGCTTCAGAGCTTGTCCAAAAATGTGTTGTTTTACCTCATAGGGATGGTTTTGTGGCCATACCCTTATTTCATACATTTTAGGAATATCTCCACAGGTCAAAGTTTTAGTTCACCCAAAAATTACAAATATTTTACAAATATTTTAAGATCATTTACTCACTCTCATTTTTTTTTTTCATTATTGGGTGAACGGAAACTTTTAAGGTTAAAGAGGCTTATCAGTTTTTCTTTTTTTTTATAATTACCAGTTAAAAGGTAAAGGCATTTACTGGGGAGAATGATAGTTTTAGTTTTAGCTCTTGTGTTCTAATATTAGCTGTAAGAATTGATGCGGTTGCACATTAGTTTTGATGACAGGTGTTTATGTAGAATTAGGACCAGATACAATGACAAAAAAATTACATTACCATGCATCATCACAAACACTGCACCCTGAAGCTGGATAACAATTAACTGTAAGTACTTTACTTAACTGTAAGTTGCTTGTTCAATGTGTTCAAAGTCATGTTTGTTTATATAGCACTTTATACAATACATATTGTTTCAAAGCAACTTCACAGTAAGTTGACAGTTCATTGTTGATCCAATTGAGTTCAATAAGGCCACATTTACACTGCATGTCTTGATGCCCAATTCCGATTTGTTGACCATATCTGAATTTCTTTAATTTTTTGGACCAGCTTCTTTAATTTGAAAGTGACCCATGCACTTGGTGAAATAACCCAAGGTAGATGTACTGACCTGTTATTGAAACAGGAAGTTAAATTTATCTGGTGCTGTTTGTTATTTCCTTCTCGTTAAAGGATGTTTCACTTAATTGAGTTCCTGCTAAACAAAACCGTAGCAGTGGTGCCACAAAATTGGTACAATGATGGAGTTATCTATTGGCCAAGCTACAAAAGTGATGAGAGAGTGTACAGGGCAGCAAAAAATTCTGAAGAACCTGGACCTGACTGGAAAAAATATGATGCCAGAGTTATTAAATCATGTGGTATGCCATTTTCCTTTTAAATAATCTAAATGTAAGCAAATATCAAAGTATTTTGCCAATATTTTATATGGGAAGAAAATCCTTTTAATTATATTGTCTCATATTGTTCTGTTGTCTATAGTTCTGTTCTTTTTTACTCTATTAATTTGAAGGTCTACTGAAGTTTAACATGTAGGCTATTTAATTTTCAGATGACTACTTTGTGGCACGACAACTATTGAAGAAAGCACTAAATAGCAACACATCAGATCTACAGTCTGAAGAGGAAGAGGAGGAGATTCGGCCAAAAAGAAGGCCAAAGCCGATGTTAGTATACGTATATTGTCCTTTTTTATTTCACATTAACTTTTTGGCCTCTATATTTTCTCAAAAACATTATTTAGTGTTATGATATGATGAACCCGACAACCACCACACGTAAAGCCAGCTGAAATAGTTAAATGGACAGTATGTTTTCTGGTTTCTCAGAGAAACCATTCTCAACCAATTACATTGATTTACAACTTAAGTTCTTAGGCCAGTGAAAATGTTTACGTAATTACATTTACATTTGGCAGATGTTTTTATCCAAAGCAACTTACATTGCATTTCAAGGTACACATTTGCATTCCCATCAGTTCTTGCTTTCCCTGGGAATCAAACCCATGACCTTAGCATTGCAAGCACCAACACTCTACTGTTTGAGCTGCAGGAAGGCTTTACATTTATTATTATTAATAAGAATAATTAATAAGATGTTTGTTTTTTTCCACCCTAATTTATAGTCATTTCTTGGGAGACTCTGATGAGAGCGAAGAGGAAGTTGCTCATAAAAAGAGAGGCAAACTTTTAGCACCACCACCTTTTATCCCAAGTAGCGGCACAGCTGCTCCACCTCCACCTATTTCTCCACCTCCACCTATTTCACCGCCTCCACCCATTTCACCTCCTCACTGTTCTGAAAGACCAGCAGAAGAGCAAACCCCTTCTGCAAGCAGGGTCTACAGACCTACCTGGCGGGGGGGAAGATGGGGATCAGACAATATTGCCTGCTCTGGTGAGCAATACGTCATTGGATACAAGACTCAAATAGTTCATTTTGTCAGCTTTTTTATGTTTATGCATACTTAGTTGTTTTTTTGATGCATTTATGTCAAATTTACTATTTAACTTTTATCATATTTAGTCAACCTTATCCTTATTTTGTTTAGTTCTTTTTTTTAGTCAACTAAACTTATGGGCATTAATCTAGTTTTATTCAATGAAAACTTTTTCTGTATAATGGTTAAAATTAACTTAATCAATCATTTAGGTGAGCTTCTTTTTGTGTTCTCTGATCAATGTTTATATGTGATTAAAATCCTAAATTAAATTCTTTAAGGAGTCTGTTAAAAAAAAAATTATATATATATATATATATATATATATCATCTGTTCAGTGAATTGTGCCTTAATGATTTGACAGAATTAAATTTATTTATATATTACAAACTTTTTTCTTTCTTTTTTACAGCTGCAGAAGTCCACATATTAAGCCTGCTGGAACTAATAAAGCATCAACAAGAGCAACTTATAACTAAAGTAAATTACTTGACGAGCAAGTTGAATCCAGCAGGCCAAGACATGGAAATGCCTGAAAACCCAGTTGTGTTTCCATTAACATCCATGACAGAGGTTGAGAATTGAGGAATGGCTCAAATCCTGCAAATAATCAACCGAAGTTTAGTGTGGTGAGTTGTTTTTCCCAATCTCATTAAGATAAGTTTACATTACATAGTGTTTTACTGTTAAAGTATGTTGATATTTCCTAATTTTGTTCAGAGTCGATTCTTTCTTTTGGGAGAAAATAACTTTATTTATCATACATTTACAACTTTGTAGAACGTTTACATTTCACAAACAGCTATGTATTTTACACATTGCATGAAAGGGAATATTTAAAAGCCATAATAGGAGCACTTTAAAATGACCTTGGGATGTGAATGACCTTGGGATTTTGTTATAGTTAATTATTTTGAATGTTTAGCAAAATATTTTTATCAGCCATTTTATACATGTTTTGAATGGTCTTCCAGCCAATCAGAAAGTCTTATTCTTATGCCTATAATAAATGACAGATTTTTGTTACATTTTAGATTTCCTCCCTGGCAACTATTGGGGGCCATGACACAAAACGTGTCACATGGAACATCCTTTCCCACATGTTCCATGACGATTTTGGGAGGAGGATCAACTGGAAGGGCATGAATGGGAAAAAATCATTCAACCAGATGGAGTCAAAGAAGTTACTCCTGTGTAAGTAAATGTATAAAGTATTGTCTGGCTAAAAAAGGTCAAACTTATCCCTTGAAGGTACACTGTCACGTTTTTGTTTCAAATTTAAGAAATGAATTAATCTCCTCTCCACCAGTAAGCTGGTGTGTGGTGGGCGTTCTGGCGCAATATGGCTGCCGTCGCATCATCCAAGTGGATGCTGCACATTGGTGGTGGTTGAGGAGTTTCCCCCCTTCCATATGTGAAAGCACTTTGAGTACATAGAAAAGCGATATATAAATGTAACACATTATTATTATTATTATTATTATTATTATTACTATTACTACAATACACCTATAATAAAAGTTTATATTCTGACTATTTTAGACAGCGCAGGATGCCAACCGTTGTGAAGTATCGTAATGTTCTACCGCAAGAGATCCATACGGTTCATTAACCGCTACTGCACCATAAGTTACAGTGTACCTAAAAATGTCAGATTGTACACTTTTGTTTTAAAGCAACACCAAGGAACTTTTCCTCTGCAGTCGCCCTACAGGTTGGAAGCGGAATTGTCCATTACCGCTGTCGTAAATAATTTAGCCCACCGTATCCTACCGTCGCACGCATGCACGCTGTTTATCCAGCACCGGCTTTGGAATGAACGATGTCCACAGACAAGGTTGAGTATGATGGAATGATTTTATGAAAGTATTTTGTATTGCGACATCAGAAACGAAGAAAAACAAAATAATGACTATTGAAACGCTTGACGTAAAGCAAGTCAAATTTGTAGTTTTCTTTTGTCCTATTAGAACTACAGAAACGCGACCCGGTTTGGCAATCTTGCACAGCGTGGTTATGATTTTGGAAATATTATTTTAAGTTAAAAAAATGGATTATGTCTATCCTCTAAAAAACAACAACCAGCTTCAATGTGATTTCATGACATTTAATGAAATGCTTGTGTATTACAGGTGCTGTGAGAAAGAGCCATGTCTCCCGTGTCGCCACCAATGACGAAATTACTAAACATGTAATCCGGTGGTTCAACTTGGCATCAGATAGGGGAAGCTCAAGGAGCCGTCCCTCCTGTCAGGAAAACCGTGACCCAACAGTAGTGACCCAACAGTAGTGACCCAAACAGTAGCGACCCCAACAGTAGCGACCCCACAGTAGTGACCCCACAGTAGTGACCCCACAGTAGTGACCCCACAGTAGTGACCCCACAGTAGTGACCCCACAGTAGTGACCCCACAGTAGTGACCCCACAGTAGTGACCCCACAGTAGTGACCCCACAGTAGTGACCCCACAGTAGTGACCCCAACAGTAGTGACCCAACAGTAGTGACCCAACAGTAGTGACCCAACAGTAGTGACCCAACAGTAGTGACCCAACAGTAGTGACCCAACAGTAGTGACCCAACCAGTAGTGACCCAACCGTAGTGACCCAACCGTAGTGACCCAACCGTAGTGACCCAACCGTAGTGACCCAACCGTAGTGACCCAACCGTAGTGACCCAACCGTAGTGACCCAACAGTAGTGACCCAACAGTAGTGACCCAACAGTAGTGACCCAACAGTAGTGACCCAACAGTAGTGACCCAACAGTAGTGACCCAACAGTAGTGACCCAACAGTAGTGTAATCTTTTAACTAAATAAAATTATGTTCTTGGTACAATTCATGGTTGATTTTTTTTTTCTCTAATGTCTATTCAATGTATACACGAATAAAAAAAAATAGTAAATACATTTATAGTCTGTAATAGCCTATTTTTATTGTTACTGGCTAAAATTATTAATGTTTAATGATTTCATGTTTTATTCATATTAATAAAGGCAGATACATTAATAACTATTCAAGCTTTTATAGAGCAATCCAGTCTATCTAATGTTTGTCCACCATTAGATTTTAAATATCTGTAGCTATAGTTTTGGCCAGATAATTGGGATGTGAAAGGTTTCCTGACCGAAATGAACGGGTCCAGATCGGATCCGCGGCGAATACGCTGCTTCATAAACGGGTCCAGATCGGATCCGCGGCGGATAAGCTGCTTCATAAACGGGTCCAGATCGGATCCGCGGCGGATAAGCTGCTTTATCAGCGGATACGGTTAGGGTCTGCCACGGATCTGGTCTGGATCCGCAATCCTTATCTGTTCCGGATCCGTTGCGCTGTGCAAGTGGACTCCATTCCGGACCCGTTTTGCGGATCCGTTCCGGAGCTTGTGGTACCTCCGCGGCGGATCCGGTCTGGAGTCAGTTTGCTATCTGGGAACCAAGTGATTGTTTGGGGGGGGGGGGGTATTGTTTTTTAAAGTGCTTTACAATGATGAAATTAGTGGATTTTTTTGGTTAGGGCAGCAAGAAAGCTTATAGAACAGAATGAACAGAAAGCTTATCGGTCCGGTCATTTCGTGAGTTTAATCTCTGGTTGTTCGCTAATTATCGATGGTTTAGTCCATGTCTAACAGTTATAAAGACCCGCGAGATAAGCTTGTTCTGTTTAGTCAGTCGAAAGTTCTCTGTCTGTGAACATCTGCTGTGATTATCCACTTCATTGGGTTGGTAAGTTATTTGCCCTACTTTTTGTATAGAAAATCTGAGTAATGGTTTGTTATTTTTGAATGTTCTATTTTAGTTTGATGCATATCATGAGTCAGTCTATATATATATTAGTACCAGTCAAAGTTTGGAAACGTTACTATTTTTAATGTTTTTGAAAGAAGTCTCTTATGCTCATCAAGCCTGCAGTTAAAAAAAGAAAAGAAAAAAAAAGTAATATTATGAAATATTATTACAATTTAAAATAATGGTTCTCTTTTTTAATATATTTTAAAATGTAATTTATTTTTGTGATGCAGAGCTGAATTTTCATCAGCAAGTACTCCAGTCTTTGGTGTCTTATGATCCTTCAGAAATCATTCTAATATGATGATTTATGATCAATGTTGGAAACAGTTGTGCTGCTTATTTTTTTTTATAACCTGAGCTACTTTTTTCAGGATTATTTGATGAATAAAAAGTTAAAAAGAACTGTATTTATTTAGAATAGAAATCTTTTGTAACAATATACACTACCGTTCAAAAGTTTGGGAACAATAACTATTTTTTTTTAAAGAAATTAGTACTTTAATTCAACAAGGATGCGTTAAATTGATAAAAGGTGATGGTAATGATTTATATTGTTAGAAATGTTTTTATTTTGAATAAATGCTGTTTTTATGAATAAATGCTGTTAACTTTTTACTCGTCAATGAATCCTGAAAAAAGTATTCCAAAAAAAATATTAAGCAGCAGAACTGTTTCCATCATTGATAATAACTGAGTATCAAATCAGCATATTAGAATGATTTCTGAAGGATCATAAGACACCAAAGACTGGAGCACTTGCTGATGAAAATTCAGCTTTGCATCACAAAAATAAATTACATTTTAAAATATATTATTTTTATATATATATATATATATATATATATATATATATATATATATATATATATATAGCCAGCTGTAAATCCTTTATTTTTTTCTACACTCTAAAAAAATGCTGGGTTATTTTATCTACCCAACCGCTGGGTTATGAAATGTTTTACCCTATTAAAACATTATTTATTTTATTTTTCTTTATTATTTATATGGAAGTTGCGTTATTTTGTGCAACTCATGTGTTGAGTCAAAATCCATCAACCCAACATTATCTCGTTTGACCCAGCACGTGGGTTGTTTGTGCTTCGAACGTCATCATATCGTCACCAGAGTCCACACACCGAGCGCTCGTCACAGCAGAGAACCTGACTGATCATCCAGCGAGGCAAACAAATAATAAAAGGTATGTGTACGCTACATCTCTAATTCACATTGTCTGTGTTGTGTTAACTATTGAATTACTATCTGTATATTGTCGATGTCGAGGCTAGTTGGTTGTTTGGCTAACACCGTAGCTAACGTTAGCCATTTAGCTGTTATCAGCACGGATAGCCTGCTTATTTGGTCTGCATAACATTTTTTTAGGTGTTATACATTAAGCAAAAGTTTATTTTTATTCATGCGGAGATGTGGGACTTGAAAGTAAATCATTACAGGGTTAGTGTAAGAATATAGTCTTTTGTGGTGAGAAACCGGGACTATTTTGAAACTGAAAGCAGGACTCTGTGTGCGCCTGCGCCCTCGCATCTGCTGAGGATGACGTGACGCGGTGTCTCCGGTTTCATTTGACTGACTCCTGTTATTTTGCAGGTACTATTGTTACAACAACTTGATAATATGCACACGAGATCTGTAATGTAAATGTATATGTTCATACCGCAGATATTTCGGGTAACGTTAATGACGTTCGGGGTTGTGAATATGTTGAATATAGGTCTATGCAGACTGTCCGCTATTTTGTGAACGCTGTAACACTCGAGGTGATTGTGAAATGCGTTTAATTCGATTCAAATTGACTCCAGTTACAAGGTTATAGTGTTCATTATGAGTTTACTTTTATTTGTGTTTGGTTTAAGTTATACATATAAAGATCAGATGCACTTATTTTGCAGAACTGTCTCTCTAACGTTACCTGGCCTTCTGCGCGGGGCCTGTAACATTAACCCGTTTAATCCCAAATTTTTCCCAGACACAAAAATATCCAAATCATGTGTCATTAGTATCCCTTTGAAACAATCAATCATAATTTTTAGAAATGTTCATGGAAAAGTGTGTGAAAAAGTGTGTTATATGATCGGTCACAATTGTGACCGGTGGGATACTGTGTTGTCAACCTTTGGACAGACTGAATATGTCTATTTGACCTGTGCAGTGTGTGTGTGTGTTTTAGCTTACAGTTCGTTCAAGTAAGATTTTATACTTTACCAACTTGATTTAGCCAGATATTTTGTCAAATACTGACACTGGTCCCCACTACAGCATTTAACACTGTGTGTGTGTGTGTGTGTTTCAGCTTACAGTTCGTTCAAGTGCTACCAGTCTGATCTACTGTTTCATCTCCGAATATCTGAGTAAGTAAGATTTTATACTTTTCCAACTTGATTTAGCCAGATATTTTGTCAAATACGTGTGTGACACTGGTCTCCGCTACAGCATTTAACACTGTGTGTGTGTGTGTGTGTTTCAGCTTACAGTTCGTTCAAGTGCTACCAGTCTGATCTACTGTTTCATCTCCGAATATCTGAGCAAGTAAAATTTTATACTTTTCCAACTTGATTTAGCCAGATATTTTGTCAAATACTGACACTGGTCCCTGCTACAGCATTTAACACTGTGTGTGTGTGTTTCAGCTTACAGTTCGTTCAAGTGCTACCAGTCTGATCTACTGTTTCATCTCCGACTATCTGAGCAAGTAAGATTTTATACTTTTCCAACTTGATTTAGCCAGATATTTTGTCAAATACGTGTGTGACACTGGTCCCCGCTACAGCATTTAACACTGTGTGTGTGTTTCAGTTTACAGTTCGTTCAAGTGCTACCAGTCTGATCTACTGTTTCATCTCCGAATATCTGAGCAAGTAAGATTTTATACTTTTCCAACTTGATTTAGCCAGATATTTTGTCAAATACTGACACTGGTCCCCACTACAGCATTTAACACTGTGTGTGTGTGTGTGTTTCAGCTTACAGTTCGTTCAAGTGCTACCAGTCTGATCTACTGTTTCATCTCTGAATATCTAAGTAAGATTTTATACTTTTCCAACTTGATTTAGCCAGATATTTTGTCAAACACGTGTGTGACACTGGTCCCCGCTACAGCATTTAACACTGTGTGTGTGTGTGTTTCAGCTTGCAGTTCGTTCAAGTGCTACCAGTCTGATCTACTGTTTCATCTCCGAATATCTGAGCAAGTAAGATTTTATACTTTTCCAACTTGATTTAGCCAGATATTTTGTCAAATACTGACACTGGTCCCCGCTACAGCATTTAAAACTGTGTGTGTGTTTTAGCTTACAGTTCGTTCAAGTAAGATTTTATACTTTTCCAACTTGATTTAGCCAGATATTTTGTCAAATACTGACACTGGTCCCCGCTACAGCATTTAAAACTGTGTGTGTGTTTTAGCTTACAGATCGTTCAAGTAAGATTTTATACTTTTCCAACTTGATTTAGCCAGATATTTTGTCAAATACTGACACTGGTCCCCGCTACAGCATTTAACACTGTGTGTGTGTGTGTGTGTGTGTTTCAGCTTACAGTTCGTTCAAGTGCTACCAGTCGGATCTACTGTGTCATCTCCGAATATCTGAGCAAGTAAGATTTTATACTTTTCCAACTTGATTTAGCCAGATATTTTGTCAAATACTGACACTGGTCCCCGCTACAGCATTTAACACTGTGTGTGTGTGTGTGTGTGTGTGTGTGTGTTTCAGCTTACAGTTCGTTCAAGTGCTACCAGTCTGATCTACTGTTTCATCTCCGACTATCTGAGCAAGTAAGATTTTATACTTTTCCAACTTGATTTAGCCAGATATTTTGTCAAATACTGACACTGGTCCCCGCTACAGCATTTAACACTGTGTGTGTGTGTGTTTCAGCTTACAGTTCGTTCAAGTGCTACCAGTCTGATCTACTGTTTCATCTCCGAATATCTGAGCAAGTAAGATTTTATACTTTTCCAACTTGATTTAGCCAGATATTTTGTCAAATACTGACACTGGTCCCCGCTACAGCATTTAACACTGTGTGTGTGTGTGTGTGTTTCAGCTTACAGTTCGTTCAAGTGCTACCAGTCTGATCTACTGTTTCATCTCCGACTATCTGAGCAAGTAAGATTTTATACTTTTCCAACTCGATTTAGCCAGATATTTTGTCAAATACTGACACTGGTCCCCGCTACAGCATTTAACAGTGTGTGTGTGTGTGTTTCAGCTTACAGTTCGTTCAAGTGCTACCAGTCTGATCTACTGTTTCATCTCCGAATATCTGAGCAAGTAAGATTTTATACTTTTCCAACTTGATTTAGCCAGATATTTTGTCAAATACGTGTGTGACACTGGTCCCCGCTACAGCATTTAACACTGTGTGTGTGTGTGTGTGTGTTTCAGCTTACAGTTCGTTCAAGTGCTACCAGTCTGATCTACTGTTTCATCTCCGAATATCTGAGCAAGTAAGATTTTATACTTTTCCAACTTGATTTAGCCAGATATTTTGTCAAATACGTGTGTGACACTGGTCCCCGCTACAGCATTTAACACTGTGTGTGTGTGTGTGTGTGTTTCAGCTTACAGTTCGTTCAAGTGCTACCAGTCTGATCTACTGTTTCATCTCCGAATATCTGAGTAAATAAGATTTTATACTTTTCCAACTTGATTTAGCCAGATATTTTGTCAAACACGTGTGTGACACTGGTCCCCGCTACAGCATTTAACACTGTGTGTGTGTTTCAGCTTACAGTTCGTTCAAGTGCTACCAGTCTGATCTACTGTTTCATCTCTGAATATCTGAGTAAGTAAGATTTTATACTTTTCCAACTTGATTTAGCCAGATATTTTGTCAAACACTGACACTGGTCCCCGCTACAGCATTTAACACTGTGTGTGTGTGTTTCAGCTTACAGTTCGTTCAAGTGCTACCAGTCTGATCTACTGTTTCATCTCCGACTATCTGAGCAAGTAAGATTTTATACTTTTCCAACTTGATTTAGCCAGATATTTTGTCAAATACGTGTGTGACACTGTTCCCCGCTACAGCATTTAACACTGTGTGTGTGTGTGTGTGTGTTTCAGCTTACAGTTCGTTCAAGTGCTACCAGTCTGATCTACTGTTTCATCTCCGAATATCTGAGCAAGTAAGATTTTATACTTTTCCAACTTGATTTAGCCAGATATTTTGTCAAATACGTGTGTGACACTGGTCCCCGCTACAGCATTTAACACTGTGTGTGTGTGTGTGTTTCAGCTTACAGTTCGTTCAAGTGCTACCAGTCTGATCTACTGTTTCATCTCCGAATATCTGAGTAAATAAGATTTTATACTTTTCCAACTTGATTTAGCCAGATATTTTGTCAAACACGTGTGTGACACTGGTCCCCGCTACAGCATTTAACACTGTGTGTGTGTTTCAGCTTACAGTTCGTTCAAGTGCTACCAGTCTGATCTACTGTTTCATCTCTGAATATCTGAGTAAGTAAGATTTTATACTTTTCCAACTTGATTTAGCCAGATATTTTGTCAAATACTGACACTGGTCCCCGCTACAGCATTTAACACTGTGTGTGTGTCTGTGTGTGTGTTTCAGCTTACAGTTCGTTCAAGTACTACCAGTCTGATCTACTGTTTCATCTCCGAATATCTGAGCAAGTAAGATTTTATACTTTTCCAACTTGATTTAGCCAGATATTTTGTCAAATACGTGTGTGACACTGGTCTCCGCTACAGCATTTAACACTGTGTGTGTGTTGTGTGTGTGTGTGTGTTTCAGCTTACAGTTCGTTCAAGTGCTACCAGTCTGATCTACTGTTTCATCTCCGAATATCTGAGCAAGTAAGATTTTATACGTTTCCAACTTGATTTAGCCAGATATTTTGTCAAACACATGTGTGACACTGGTCCCCGCTACAGCATTTAACACTCTGTGTGTGTGTGTGTGTGTTTCAGCTTAGTTCGTTCAAGTGCTACCAGTCTGATCTACTGTTTCATCTCCGAATATCTGAGCAAGTAAGATTTTATACTTTTCCAACTTGATTTAGCCAGATATTTTGTCAAGCACGTGTGTGACACTGGTCCCCACTACAGCATTTAACACTCTGTGTGTGTGTGTGTGTGTTTCAGCTTACAGTTCGTTCAAGTGCTACCAGTCTGATCTACTGTTTCATCTCCGACTATCTGAGCAAGTAAGATTTTATACTTTTCCAACTTGATTTAGCCAGATACTTTGTCAAATACTGACACTGGTCCCCACTACAGCATTTAACACTGTGTGTGTTTCAGCTTACAGTTCGTTCATGTGCTACCAGTCTGATCTACTGTTTCATCTCCGAATATCTGAGCAAGTAAGATTTTATACATTTCCAACTTGATTTAGCCAGATATTTTGTCAAACACGTGTGTGACACTGGTCCCCGCTACAGCATTTAACACTGTGTGTGTGTGTGTGTGTGTGTTTTTCAGCTGACAGTTCGTTCAAGTGCTACCAGTCTGATCTACTGTTTCATCTCCGAATATCTGAGCAAGTAAGATTTTATACATTTCCAACTTGATTTAGCCAGATATTTTGTCAAGCACGTGTGTGACACTGGTCCCCACTACAGCATTTAACACTGTGTGTGTGTGTGTTTCAGCTTACAGTTCGTTCAAGATAGCAAAGGAGTCCGTGGCGGACCCGCCCTCAAGCCGCCAGATCCGCCTGACTGTCAGATTCGTTTTCGCTGCGCTAACAGGATCAGCCCCGCCTCCAGGATCGGCCCCGCCTGCGGTTTTAATCGGCGGACCCAGAACGAATCACATACGGATCCGCACTTCGGACGCGCCTTTTAACGTTTGGACTACAGCACGTCACCAAGAGCCGATATATCAGTCGAGAATATGTTTGCTGTGACACGGTTGTGTTGAACCCTCTTTTGAGTAAGTATATTGATTTATTGATATATTGCGACATTCACAGTAAACATTGTTTTTTTAATTCACTGTATACTAATGATTGTAATGTAATATTAGGACAACTTTAGAATTTTCACTTAACGTCAATGGTTTAGCGCTAGCTTCTAGCTAGCTGTGCATTATTTAGTTTTCATTTTGCCAATTTTGGTCTCATGTGTCTGCCATCCTCTTATGAAAATTAAGTTACGGCATTTTAATCACTAGTTTGAGTCGGTTCACACAACTATGCCGCCTATTTGAACGTCAAACTCAAAAGTGCGGGCTTCTGCTAATGTTAGTTATACCGTCTAAGTTACATTGAAACCATACCTCGAACATTTTTCTTGTGTCGTCTGGGGTCTAATAAACAGTAACGTTAACGTTAAGTTAAATTAATCAAATTCAGTGTCCACACTGCTATGTATTTTCCAATAAGCTGTCCGTTAACTTGTTAGTCATATATTTCACGGGACTGTGTGAGTGCGGATTTCATGTCATGGCTTTCGTCGCTGTTTGTCACTGTCCCTATAGGTAAATATATTATATATATTATAATATATTATATACAATATATTGTTGTTATTTGGTTGCCATAACTTCGAGTGACGACGTCTTGTCACTGTTAGTTGCTCGAGGGAGCGGATGACATTTCGCTTGAGTTCAGTAGCTAACGTTAGAGCAGACAGCTCTGCAGAGTCGTGTAATTACGACTTTATGACTTCTCATAAACAGCAGAAGGACACCTAATGACTTTTATATTAATTACATTTATTCATATAGCATACGCTTTTATTCAAAGCGACTTACAAATGAGAACAATAAAATCAGTTAGACTAACAATATACAAGTGTTATGACCTTTCTCAATTAAATTTGTGTTCCGAGAGGTCTCGTATTACGGCGGGAAAACTCCTTTTCTCGAGAATATTGAAGCAAATTTTTTTGTGACGCAGTAAAGTTGCGGTCTAGAGTCTAGAGCGGTCATTGGCTGTGCTGCAGCAAATGCTGCACGAACCTATGGCGAGGCGGCTCAGACGCTTGAGCCAATCAGGGCACTTCCCGCCCTGGCACGTCAGAGACAGCCTAAATATATTTTCAACCACCTCCCCAATATCTGAGTAAAGTAAGATTTAATACTTTTCCAACTTGATTTAGCCAGATATTTAGTCAAATACTGACACTGGTCCCCACTACAGCATTTAACACTGTACTGGTTTGGTTAGGTTGAGTTTATTTTGGTTTACATCATGACAAATATATTTTCAACCACCTTCCCATGTAATGTTGTTTCAGATAATTATTTAATATCATATTAACAGACTGTGTGTGTGTGTGTGTGTGTGTTTCAGCTTACAGTTCGTTCAAGTGTTACCAGTCTGATCTACGGTTTCATCTCCGAATATCTGAGTAAGTAAGATTTAATACTTTTCCAACTTGATTTAGCCAGATATTTTGTCAAATACTGACACTGGTCCCCACCACAGCATTTAACGCTGTACTGGTTTGGTTAGTTTAGTTCATTTTAGTTTACATCATGACAAATATATTTTCAACCACCTCTCCATGTCATGTTGTTTCGGGTAATTATTTTATATTATATTAAGTGTGTGTGTGTGTTGTTTCAGCTTACAGTTCGTTCAAGTGTTACCAGTCTGATCTACGGTTTCATCTCCGAATATCTGAGTAAGATTTAATACTTTTCCAACTTGATTTAGCCAGATATTTTGTCAAATACTGACACTGGTCCCCACCACAGCATTTAACACTGTACTGGTTTGGTTAGTTTAGTTCATTTTAGTTTACATCATGACAAATATATTTTCAACCACCTCTCCATGTCATGTTGTTTCGGGTAATTATTTTATATTATATTAAGTGTGTGTGTGTGTGTTGTTTCAGCTTACAGTTCGTTCAAGTGTTACCAGTCTGATCTACGGTTTCATCTCCGAATATCTGAGTAAGTAAGATTTAATACTTTTCCAACTTGATTTAGCCAGATATTTTGTCAAATACTGACACTGGTCCCCACTACAGCATTTAACGCTGTACTGGTTTGGTTAGTTTAGTTCATTTTAGTTTACATCATGACAAATATATTTTCAACCACCTCTCCATGTCATGTTGTTTCGGGTAATTATTTTATATTATATTAAGTGTGTGTGTTGTTTCAGCTTACAGTTCGTTCAAGTGTTACCAGTCTGATCTACGGTTTCATCTCCGAATATCTGAGCAAGTAAGATTTTATACTTTTCCAACTTGATTTAGCCAAATATTTAGTCAAATACTGACACTGGTCCCCACTACAGCATTTAACACTGTACTGGTTTGGTTAGTTTAGTTCATTTTAGTTTACATCATGACAAATATATTTTCAACCACCTCTCCATGTCATGTTGTTTCGGGTAATTATTTTATATTATATTAAGTGTGTGTGTTTGTGTGTGTGTTGTTTCAGCTAGGGTTGGGCGGTATTACGGTAATATCGGATACCGCGGGATCTTAAAATAGCACCGGTATCAGTTTCAATACCGTCATTACCGGCACTTATATAGCCTATAATATATATAATTTATTTATTGCCTAAAAAATGCTTATGTGTGGTTGCAGTTTGGCAATATTTCTGGTTCCAACCGAATGAGAAGGGAGAGGCGGTAAATACGAGAGATGTAAACACCTCTAACCTACTGTCGCATCTCCGAAACAACCGCCCACTCACTGCTGCCAGGATGCATTTTGTTCTCGAGTTCATTTAATAAGCGCATTAATTTTCGTATTTGTTAAAATATTATGTTATTTTTTCCATCTTTGTTGATTATGAGAAGTGAACAGCACAAATAAGATGGGATGCATCGGGAGTCAGACGATTTGACCACTTCAATAAATTTCGTTTTGTAAAAGGCCTCTTTAAAACGAATTTCGTTTTGTATATATTTTATCTTAATTTTAATAATTTTTTCATCAACCAATTGCCTGTATAATCATGACATGATGGGCATGCCGCGGTCACTTGCATTGAAATCTCATAAATTAACCGAAACTCAGTGTAGGCTATGCCTCACAGACATGACAAATATATATAAATAAAGCTTGAAATTTCTTTAAACGAAACAATTAAAAACGAAAGAAATAGGCTACTCACTGATTAGGCTAAGTAATCCATGATGTGCATTTTTCTCTAGACGCGTTCATACGGAGATGCGATCATCAATTTCATTAAACGAAACTAGGCCTATTCAAAACGAAAATAAATAGACTAGCCTACTCTCTGTAATCCATGATGTGCATTTCTCTCTATAGCGTTCACTACGGAGATGCCGATCGTCAATTTCTTTAAACGAAACAATTCAAAACGAAAAGAAAAAGGCCACTCTCTGATTGTGTACCGGTAATGATGTGCATTTCTCTCTATAGGCGCGTTCACTTCAGAGATGGCGATCGTCAACTTCCATCTTTGCAGAAAAGTTTTATTAATAAAAATCAATGGACACGCGTCACCGGATTACAAAGGCACTTCTTGCTTGTTGCACGCAAACAGATATTATGTTGAATAATGGTGGGCTCGGGCTCATAATAACAGTTAATGCCGTCGGCCGGACTCAGACACAACGTGCACGGGTTGGGCTTGGTTTTTTTTTTTTTTTTTTTTGCCCGATCTGGCATTCAGTTTCTGAACGGTGTAGGCACAAGCCAACAGTTTGGTGATGCCATCTGAGCCCATTATGTCATAATTTTTAATTAGTCACGGTAATACCGTATACCCCGGTAAAATAGGTAGGAGGTTTGACGGTATCAAAATTTGAATACCGCCCAAGCCTAGTTTCAGCTTACAGTTCGTTCAAGTGTTACCAGTCTGATCTACGGTTTCATCTCCGAATATCTGAGTAAGTAAGATTTAATACTTTTCCAACTTGATTTAGCCAAATATTTAGTCAAATACTGACACTGGTCCCCACTACAGCATTTAACGCTGTACTGGTTTGGTTAGTTTAGTTCATTTTAGTTTACATCATGACAAATATATTTTCAACCACCTCTCCATGTCATGTTGTTTCGGGTAATTATTTTATATTATATTAAGTGTGTGTGTGTGTGTTGTTTCAGCTTACAGTTCGTTCAAGTGTTACCAGTCTGATCTACGGTTTCATCTCCGAATATCTGAGTAAGTAAGATTTAATACTTTTCCAACTTGATTTAGCCAGATATTTAGTCAAATACTGACATTGGTCCCCACCACAGCATTTAACACTGTACTGGTTGTCGAGCCCTGCTGTGTAATTATTTGTGAAAAAACACAACAAATTTAGTTCTTTTCCACAACTCACTGTTACAATCTGTATTTTGTGTTTCTGTAACGTTTCTTTTAGATAAAATGAATAGAAAAACTGTACCTGTCTCCAGCTCCACCTTAAGACGGAGGACCAATGTAGACGTAGATAAACGACTTAAACAAATTAGGGATGACTGCACAAATTTGACTGACTTTCAAAGGACAACAGATAGGGAACTTGTATATGTCAATAGAACGTTTGTTGAAGACAGTACAGACAATCCAACTGAAACTGGACTAGACTTCAGTGAGGAGGAAGGTGGCATGGAGGAAGGTGGCATGGAGGTAGATGCAGACATACAGGAGGGTTTCGTGGTTGGCAGCTGTGATAGGCCGATTCAGACATCTGATTCAGAACATTCCGATAATGAACTGTCTGAGACATTTTCACTCTCTGACAGCATTTCCAACTGGGCCATACACTTTGGAATTTCTTTGGTTGCTTTGACAGCACTATTGTGCATTCTTCGCGTTTGCCATCCTGATCTTCCAAAGGATGCTAGAACCCTCCTTAGGACTAAGACAAAGTACTCTATCATAGAAAGAGCTGGGTGACAGTACCACTATTTTGGTATTCTGACATCACTTCGAAGTACTCTGTCTAAACACATACACACACTTGCAGACAATTTATGTTTGAAGTTACAAATTAACATCGATGGACTTCCTTTGTTCAAGAGCTCTAGTCTGCAACTGTGGCCCATTCTTGGACTGCTACTGAGTGTTCCTATGAAAGAACCAGTAGTGATCGGTTTATTCTGTGGATCAAAGAAACCAAGCTCAGCAAAAGAGTTTCTTGAAGATTTTGTAACTGAGTTACAACTTCTTGAAAAAGGCTTTGACCTAGAGGGTAAGACATTGAAGCTTGAGCTGGACACAGTCATTTGTGACACACCAGCCAGGTCCTTTGTTAAAAACACAAAGAACCATAATGGCTACCATGGTTGTGACAAATGTTCTCAGCCTGGTAAATACATTAACAGACGCATGACATACCCATGTACAGACTATGCTCTAAGGACAGATGATACATTTGACAGCATGATTGATGAGGTTCATCATCATGAGGGGCCACATCCATTTAATGGCAGTAGTGTTGGCATGGTTTCACAATTCCCTCTAGATTATATGCATTTGGTTTGTTTAGGTGTGGTTAGGCGTTTGTTGAACATTTGGCTCAGGGGTCCTCTGAATTTCAGAGTACCTGCAAACATAATTGAGAAAATGTCCGCTAAACTGGTAGAAATGCGTCCCTATATTCCTGTGGAGTTTGCTCGAAAGCCCAGATCGCTGAGGGAATTAGATCGCTGGAAGGCCACCGAATTGAGGCAGTTTCTGCTGTACACAGGACCTGTAGTATTAAGTACCTTTCTGGACCGAAATATGTACAACAATTTCATGCTACTCTTCTCTGGTATTGCTATTTTAGTAAGTCCTAGACTATCCTGCCATACACAGTATGCTCGCACCTTGCTTAGATCTTTTGTTTCACACTTTGGGGAAATATATGGCAAAGATCAACTTGTGTATAATGTACATGCTTTGGTCCATCTAGCAGATGAAGTACAACGACATGGTTGTCTTGACTCATTTTCTGCATTCCCCTATGAAAGTTACCTACACAAGATAAAAAGGCTTGTCAGAAAACCAGACTTTCCCCTTGCCCAAATTATTCGTCGATTGTCTGAGATGAGAATTACTGACACTCCTTTAAATGGTGCCTCTTTTAAAAAACAGCACTTTGTTGGGCCACTTGTAGATGGATTGTCAGTGAAAGCACAGTATGGTGAGATGGCCTGTGACAAATGGACTGTTAAAGTTTCAACCGGGAATAATGTCTTTGTCATTGGAAATGAGATTTGCATGATACATAACATTGTGGAATGCAGTGATGGAGTCTACGTAGTGTACAAAGAATTTTCAGAGAAGTCTTTGTTCTTCACTTACCCATTCAATTCTGACTATCTGAATATCCATACAATTTCAGAAACTTTGGATATACTCAAGTGTGTTAAAGCTTCAGAGCTTGTCCAAAAATGTGTTGTTTTACCTCATAGGGATGGTTTTGTGGCCATACCCTTATTTCATACATTTTAGGAATATCTCCACAGGTCAAAGTTTTAGTTCACCCAAAAATTACAAATATTTTACAAATATTTTAAGATCATTTACTCACTCTCATTTTTTTTTTTCATTATTGGGTGAACGAAAACTTTTAAGGTTAAAGAGGCTTATCAGTTTTTCTTTTTTTTTATAATTACCAGTTAAAAGGTAAAGGCATTTACTGGGGAGAATGATAGTTTTAGTTTTAGCTCTTGTGTTCTAATATTAGCTGTAAGAATTGATGCGGTTGCACATTAGTTTTGATGACAGGTGTTTATGTAGAATTAGGACCAGATACAATGACAAAAAAATGACATTACCATGCATCATCACAAACACTGCACCCTGAAGCTGGATAACAATTAACTGTAAGTACTTTACTTAACTGTAAGTTGCTTGTTCAATGTGTTCAAAGTCATGTTTGTTTATATAGCACTTTATACAATACATATTGTTTCAAAGCAACTTCACAGTAAGTTGACAGTTCATTGTTGATCCAATTGAGTTCAATAAGGCCACATTTACACTGCATGTCTTGATGCCCAATTCCGATTTGTTGACCATATCTGAATTTCTTTAATTTTTTGGACCAGCTTCTTTAATTTGAAAGTGACCCATGCACTTGGTGAAATAACCCAAGGTAGATGTACTGACCTGTTATTGAAACAGGAAGTTAAATTTATCTGGTGCTGTTTGTTATTTCCTTCTCGTTAAAGGATGTTTCACTTAATTGAGTTCCTGCTAAACAAAACCGTAGCAGTGGTGCCACAAAATTGGTACAATGATGGAGTTATCTATTGGCCAAGCTACAAAAGTGATGAGAGAGTGTACAGGGCAGCAAAAAATTCTGAAGAACCTGGACCTGACTGGAAAAAATATGATGCCAGAGTTATTAAATCATGTGGTATGCTATTTTCCTTTTAAATAATCTAAATGTAAGCAAATATCAAAGTATTTTGCCAATATTTTATATGGGAAGAAAATCCTTTTAATTATATTGTCTCATATTGTTCTGTTGTCTATAGTTCTGTTCTTTTTTACTCTATTAATTTGAAGGTCTACTGAAGTTTAACATGTAGGCTATTTAATTTTCAGATGACTACTTTGTGGCACGACAACTATTGAAGAAAGCACTAAATAGCAACACATCAGATCTACAGTCTGAAGAGGAAGAGGAGGAGATTCGGCCAAAAAGAAGGCCAAAGCCGATGTTAGTATACGTATATTGTCCTTTTTTATTTCACATTAACTTTTTGGCCTCTATATTTTCTCAAAAACATTATTTAGTGTTATGATATGATGAACCCGACAACCACCACACGTAAAGCCAGCTGAAATAGTTAAATGGACAGTATGTTTTCTGGTTTCTCAGAGAAACCATTCTCAACCAATTACATTGATTTACAACTTAAGTTCTTAGGCCAGTGAAAATGTTTACGTAATTACATTTACATTTGGCAGACGTTTTTATCCAAAGCAACTTACATTGCATTTCAAGGTACACATTTGCATTCCCATCAGTTCTTGCTTTCCCTGGGAATCAAACTCATGACCTTAGCATTGCAAGCACCAACAATCTACTGTTTGAGCTACAGGAAGGCTTTACATTTATTATTATTATTAATAAGAATAATAAGATGTTTGTTTTTTCCACCCTAATTTATAGTCATTTCTTGGGAGACTCTGATGAGAGCGAAGAGGAAGTTGCTCATAAAAAGAGAGGCAAACTTTTAGCACCACGACCTTTTATCCCTTTATATATATATATATCCCTTTATACCTTTATATATATATATATCTATCTCATCTGTTCAGTGAATTGTGCCTTAATGATTTGACAGAATTAAATTTATTTATACATTACAAACTTTTTTCTTTCTTTTTTACAGCTGCAGAAGTCCACATATTAAGCCTGCTGGAACTAATAAAGCATCAACAAGAGCAACTTATAACTAAAGTAAATTACTTGATGAGCAAGTTGAATCCAGCAGGCCAAGACATGGAAATGCCTGAAAACCCAGTTGTGTTTCCATTAACATCCATGACAGAGGTTGAGAATTTTGAGGAATGGCTCAAAAATCCTGCAAATAATCAACCGAAGTTTAGTGTGGTGAGTTGTTTTTCCCAATCTCATTAAGATAAGTTTACATTACATAGTGTTTTACTGTTAAAGTATGTTGATATTTCCTAATTTTGTTCAGAGTCGATTCTTTTGGGAGAAAATAACTTTATTTATCATACATTTACAACTTTGTAGAACGTTTACATTTCACAAACAGCTATGTATTTTACACATTGCATGAAAGGGAATATTTAAAAGCCATAATCGGAGCACTTTAAAATGACCTTGGGATTTTGTTATAGTTAATTATTTTGAATGTTTAGCAAAATATTTTTATCAGCAATTTTATACATGTTTTGAATGGTCTTCCAGCCAATCAGAAATTCTTATTCTTATGCCTATAATAAATGACAGATTTTTGTTACATTTTAGATTTCCTCCCTGGCAACTATTGGGGGCCATGACACAAAACGTGTCACATGGAACATCCTTTCCCACATGTTCCATGACGATGTTGGGAGGAGGATCAACTGGAAGGGCATGAATGGGAAAAAATCATTCAACCAGATGGAGTCAAAGAAGTTACTCCTGTGTAAGTAAATGTATAAAGTATTGTCTGGCTAAAAAAGGTCAAACTTATCCCTTGAAGGTACACGGTCACGTTTTTGTTTCAAATTTAAAAAATGAATTAATCTCCTCTCCACCAGTAAGCTGGTGTGTGGTGGGCGTTCTGGCGCAATATGGCTGCCGTCGCATCATCCAAGTGGATGCTGCACATTGGTGGTGGTTGAGGAGTTTCCCCCCTTCCATATGTGAAAGCACTTTGAGTACATAGAAAAGCGCTATATAAATGTAACACATTATTATTATTATTATTATTATTACTATTATTACTATTACTACAATACACCTATAATAAAAGTTTATATTCTGACTATTTTAGACAGCGCAGGATGCCAACCGTTGTGAAGTATCGTAATGTTCTACCGCAAGAGATCCATACGGTTCATTAACCGCTACTGCACCATAAGTTACAGTGTACCTAAAAATGTCAGATTGTACACTTTTGTTTTAAAGCAACACCAAGGAACTTTTCCTCTGCAGTCGCCCTACAGGTTGGAAGCGGAATTGTCCATTACCGCTGTCGTAAATAATTTAGCCCACCGTATCCTACCGTCGCACGCATGCACGCTGTTTATCCAGCACCGGCTTTGGAATGAACGATGTCCACAGACAAGGTTGAGTATGATGGAATGATTTTATGAAAGTATTTTGTATTGCGACATCAGAAACGAAGAAAAACAAAATAATGACTATTGAAACGCTTGACGTAAAGCAAGTCAAATTTGTAGTTTTCTTTTGTCCTATTAGAACTACAGAAACGCGACCCGGTTTGGCAATCTTGCACAGCGTGGTTATGATTTTGGAAATATTATTTTAAGTTAAAAAAATGGATTATGTCTATCCTCTAAAAAACAACAACCAGCTTCAATGTGATTTCATGACATTTAATGAAATGCTTGTGTATTACAGGTGCTGTGAGAAAGAGCCATGTCTCCCGTGTCGCCACCAATGACGAAATTACTAAACATGTAATCCGGTGGTTCAACTTGGCATCAGATAGGGGAAGCTCAAGGAGCCGTCCCTCCTGTCAGGAAAACAGTGACCCAACAGTAGTGACCCAACAGTAGTGACCCAACAGTAGTGACCCAACAGTAGTGACCCAAACAGTAGTGACCCAAACAGTAGTGACCCAACAGTAGTGACCCAACAGTAGTGACCCAACAGTAGTGACCCAACAGTAGTGACCCAACAGTAGTGACCCAACAGTAGTGACCCAACAGTAGTGACCCAACAGTAGTGACCCAACAGTAGTGACCCAACAGTAGTGACCCAACAGTAGTGACCCAACAGTAGTGACCCAACAGTAGTGTAATCTTTTAACTAAATAAAATTATGTTCTTGGTACAATTCATGGTTGATTTTTTTTTTCTCTGTCTATTCAATGTATACACGAATAAAAAAAAATAGTAAATACATTTATAGTCTGTAATAGCCTATTTTTATTGTTACTGGCTAAAATTATTAATGTTTAATGATTTCATGTTTTATTCATATTAATAAAGGCAGATACATTAATAACTATTCAAGCTTTTATAGAGCAATCCAGTCTATCTAATGTTTGTCCACCATTAGATTTTAAATATCTGTAGCTATAGTTTTGGCCAGATAATTGGGATGTGAAAGGTTTCCTGACCGAAATGAACGGGTCCAGATCGGATCCGCGGCGAATACGCTGCTTCATAAACGGGTCCAGATCGGATCCGCGGCTGATAAGCTGCTTCATAAACGGGTCTAGATCGGATCCGCGGCGGATAAGCTGCTTTATCAGCGGATACGGTTAGGGTCTGCCGCGGATCTGGTCTGGATCCGCAATCCTTATCTGTTCCGGATCCGTTGCGCTGTGCAAGTGGACTCCATTCCGGACCCGTTTTGCGGATCCGTTCCGGAGCTTGTGGTACCTCCGCGGCGGATCCGGACTGGAGTCAGTTTGCTATCTGGGAACCAAGTGATTGTTTGGGGGGGGGGGGTATTGTTTTTTAAAGTGCTTTACAATGATGAAATTAGTGGATTTTTTTGGTTAGGGCAGCAAGAAAGCTTATAGAACAGAATGAACAGAAAGCTTATCGGTCCGGTCATTTCGTGAGTTTAATCTCTGGTTGTTCGCTAATTATCGATGGTTTAGTCCATGTCTAACAGTTATAAAGACCCGCGAGATAAGCTTGTTCTGTTTAGTCAGTCGAAAGTTCTCCGTCTGTGAACATCTGCTGTGATTATCCACTTCTTCATTGGGTTGGTAAGTTATTTGCCCTACTTTTTGTATAGAAAATCTGAGTAATGGTTTGTTATTTTTGAATGTTCTATTTTAGTTTGATGCATATCATGAGTCAGTCTATATATATATTAGTACCAGTCAAAGTTTGGAAACGTTACTATTTTTAATGTTTTTGAAAGAAGTCTCTTATGCTCATCAAGCCTGCAGTTAAAAAAAGAAAAGAAAAAAAAAGTAATATTATGAAATATTATTACAATTTAAAATAATGGTTCTCTTTTTTAATATATTTTAAAATGTAATTTATTTTTGTGATGCAGAGCTGAATTTTCATCAGCAAGTACTCCAGTCTTTGGTGTCTTATGATCCTTCAGAAATCATTCTAATATGATGATTTATGATCAATGTTGGAAACAGTTGTGCTGCTTATTTTTTTTTATAACCTGAGCTACTTTTTTCAGGATTATTTGATGAATAAAAAGTTAAAAAGAACTGTATTTATTTAGAATAGAAATCTTTTGTAACAATATACACTACCGTTCAAAAGTTTGGGAACAATAACTATTTTTTTTAAAGAAATTAGTACTTTAATTCAACAAGGATGCGTTAAATTGATAAAAGGTGATGGTAATGATTTATATTGTTAGAAATGTTTTTATTTTGAATAAATGCTGTTTTTATGAATAAATGCTGTTAACTTTTTACTCGTCAATGAACCCTGAAAAAAGTATTCCAAAAAAAATATTAAGCAGCAGAACTGTTTCCATCATTGATAATAACTGAGTATCAAATCAGCATATTAGAATGATTTCTGAAGGATCATAAGACACCAAAGACTGGAGCACTTGCTGATGAAAATTCAGCTTTGCATCACAAAAATAAATTACATTTTAAAATATATTATTTTTTTATATTTATATTATTATATATATAGCCAGCTGTAAATCCTTTATTTTTTTCTACACTCTAAAAAAATGCTGGGTTATTTTATCTACCCAACCGCTGGGTTATGAAATGTTTTACCCTATTAAAACATTTTATTTTTCTTTATTATTTATATGGAAGTTGCGTTATTTTGTGCAACTCATGTGTTGAGTCAAAATCCATCAACCCAACATTATCTCGTTTGACCCAGCACGTGGGTTGTTTGTGCTTCGAACGTCATCATATCGTCACCAGAGTCCACACACCGAGCGCTCGTCACAGCAGGGAACCTGACTGATCATCCAGCGAGGCAAACAAATAATAAAAGGTATGTGTACGCTACATCTCTAATTCACATTGTCTGTGTTGCGTTAACTATTGAATTACTATCTGTATATTGTCGATGTCGAGGCTAGTTGGTTGTTTGGCTAACACCGTAGCTAACGTTAGCCATTTAGCTGTTATCAGCACGGATAGCCTGCTTATTTGGTCTGCATAACATTTTTTTTAGGTGTTATACATTAAGCAAAAGTTTATTTTTATTCATGCGGAGATGTGGGACTTGAAAGTAAATCATTACAGGGTTAGTGTAAGAATATAGTCTTTTGTGGTGAGAAACCGGGACTATTTTGAAACTGAAAGCAGGACTCTGTGTGCGCCTGCGCCCTCGCATCTGCTGAGTATGACGTGACGCGGTGTCCGGTTTCATTTGACTGACTCGTTATTTTGCAGGTACTATTGTTACAACAACTTGATAATATGCACACGAGATCTGTAATGTAAATGTATATGTTCATACCGCAGATATTTCGGGTAACGTTAATGACGTTCGGGGTTGTGAATATGTTGAATATAGGTCTATGCAGACTGTCTGCCATTTTGTGAATGCTGTAACACTCGAGGTGATTGTGAAATGCGTTTAATTCGATTCAAATTGACTCCAGTTACAAGGTTATAGTGTTCATTATGAGTTTACTTTTATTTGTGTTTGGTTTAAGTTATACATATAAAGATCGGATGCACTTATTTTGCAGAACTGTCTCTCTAACGTTACCTGGCCTTCTGCGCAGGGCCTGTAACATTAACCCGTTTAATCCCAAATTTTTCCAAGACACAAAAATATCCAAATCATGTGTCATTAGTATCCCTTTGAAACAATCAATCATAATTTTTAGAAATGTTCATGGAAAAGTGTGTGAAAAAGTGTGTTATATTATCGGTCACAATTGTGACCAGTGGGATACTGTGTTGTCAACCTTTGGACAGACTGAATATATGTCTATTTGACCTGTGCATTGTGTGTGTGTGTGTGTTTTAGCTTACAGTTCGTGTAAGTAAGATTTTATACTTTTCCAACTTGATTTAGCCAGATATTTTGTCAAATACTGACACTGGTCCCCACTACAGCATTTAACACTGTGTGTGTGTGTGTTTCAGCTTACAGTTCGTTCAAGTGCTACCAGTCTGATCTACTGTTTCATCTCTGAATATCTGAGCAAGTAAGATTTTATACTTTTCCAACTTGATTTATCCAGATATTTTGTCAAATACGTGTGTGACACTGGTCCCCGCTACAGCATTTAACACTGTGTGTGTGTGTTTCAGCTTACAGTTCGTTCAAGTGCTACCAGTCTGATCTACTGTTTCATCTCCGAATATCTGAGCAAGTAAGATTTTATACTTTGACAAAATATCTGGCTAAATCAAGTTGGAAAAGTATCAAATCTTACTTACTCAGATATTCAGAGATGAAACAGTAGATCAGACTGGTAGCACTTGAACGAACTGTAAGCTGAAACACACACACACACACACACAGTGTTAAATGCTGTAGCGGGGACCAGTGTCACACACGTGTTTGACAAAATATCTGGCTAAATCAAGTTGGAAAACACGTGTGTGACACTGGTCCCCACTACAGCATTTAACACTGTGTGTGTGTGTTTCAGCTTACAGTTCGTTCAAGTGCTACCAGTCTGATCTACTGTTTCATCTCCGACTATCTGAGCAAGTAAGATTTTATACTTTTCCAACTTGATTTAGCCAGATATTTTGTCAAATACTGACACTGGTCCCCGCTACAGCATTTAACACTGTGTGTGTGTGTGTTTCAGCTTGCAGTTCGTTCAAGTGCTACCAGTCTGATCTACGGTTTCATCTCCGAATATCTGAGCAAGTAAGATTTTATACTTTTCCAACTTGATTTAGCCAGATATTTTGTCAAATACTGACACTGGTCCCCGCTACAGCCTTTAAAACTGTGTGTGTGTTTTAGCTTACAGTTCGTTCAAGTAAGATTTTATACTTTTCCAACTTGATTTAGCCAGATATTTTGTCAAATACTGACACTGGTCCCCGCTACAGCATTTAACACTGTGTGTGTGTGTGTTTCAGCTTACAGTTCGTTCAAGTGCTACCAGTCTGATCTACTGTTTCATTTCCGAATATCTGAGCAAGTAAGATTTTATACTTTTCCAACTTGATTTAGCCAGATATTTTGTCAAACACTGACACTGGTCCCCGCTACAGCATTTAACACTGTGTGTGTGTGTGTGTGTTTCAGCTTACAGTTCGTTCAAGTGCTACCAGTCTGATCTACTGTTTCATCTCCGAATATCTGAGCAAGTAAGATTTTATACTTTTCCAACTCGATTTAGCCAGATATTTTGTCAAATACTGACACTGGTCCCCGCTACAGCATTTAACAGTGTGTGTGTGTGTGTTTCAGCTTACAGTTCGTTCAAGTGCTACCAGTCTGATCTACTGTTTCATCTCCGAATATCTGAGTAAATAAGATTTTATACTTTTCCAACTTGATTTAGCCAGATATTTTGTCAAACACGTGTGTGACACTGGTCCCCGCTACAGCATTTAACACTGTGTGTGTGTGTGTTTCAGCTTACAGTTCGTTCAAGGGCTACCAGTCTGATCTACTGTTTCATCTCCGAAAATCTGAGCAAGTAAGATTTTATACTTTTCCAACTTTATTTAGCCAGATATTTTGTCAAATACTGACACTGGTCCCCGCTACAGCATTTAACACTGTGTGTGTGTCTGTGTGTGTGTTTCAGCTTACAGTTCGTTCAAGTACTACCAGTCTGATCTACTGTTTCATCTCCGAATATCTGAGCAAGTAAGATTTTATACTTTTCCAACTTGATTTAGCCAGATATTTTGTCAAATACTGACACTGGTCCCCGCTACAGCATTTAACAGTGTGTGTGTGTGTGTGTTTCAGCTTACAGTTCGTTCAAGTGCTACCAGTCTGATCTACTGTGTCATCTCCGAATATCTGAGCAAGTAAGATTTTATACTTTTCCAACTTGATTTAGCCAGATATTTTGTCAAATGCTACCAGTCTGATCTACTGTTTCATCTCCGAATATCTGAGCAAGTAAGATTTTATACTTTTTCAACTTGATTTAGCCAGATATTTTGTCAAATACTGACACTGGTCCCCACTACAGCATTTAACACTGTGTCTGTGTGTGTGTGTGTGTTTCAGCTTACAGTTCGTTCAAGTGCTACCAGTCTGATCTACTTTTTCATCTCCGAATATCTGAGCAAGTAAGATGTTATACTTTTCCAACTTGATTTAGCCAGATATTTTGTCAAATACTGACACTGGTCCCCGCTACAGCATTTAACACTGTATGTGTGTTTCAGCTTACAGTTCGTTCAAGTGCTACCAGTCTGATCTACTGTTTCATCTCCAACTATCTGAGCAAGTAAGATTTTATACTTTTCCAACTTGATTTAGCCAGATATTTTGTCAAATACTGACACTGGTTCCTGCTACAGCATTTAACACTGTGTGTGTGTTTCAGCTTACAGTTTGTTCAAGTGCTACCAGTCTGATCTACTGTTTCATCTCCGAATATCTGAGCAAGTAAGATTTTATACTTTTCCAACTTGATTTAGCCAGATATTTTGTCAAATACTGACACTGGTCCCCGCTACAGCATTTAACACTGTGTGTGTGTGTGTTTCAGCTTACAGTTCGTTCAAGTGCTACCAGTCTGATCTACTGTTTCATCTCCGACTATCTGAGCAAGTAAGATTTTATACTTTTCCAACTTGATTTAGCCAGATATTTTGTCAAATACTGACACTGGTCCCCGCTACAGCATTTAACACTGTGTGTGTGTGTGTTTCAGCTTACAGTTCGTTCAAGTGCTACCAGTCTGATCTACTGTTTCATCTCCGAATATCTGAGTATATAAGATTTTATACTTTTCCAACTTGATTTAGCCAGATATTTTGTCAAACACGTGTGTGACACTGGTCCCCGCTACAGCATTTAACACTGTGTTTGTGTTTCAGCTTACAGTTCGTTCAAGTGCTACCAGTCTGATCTACTGTTTCATCTCTGAATATCTGAGTAAGTAAGATTTAATACTTTTCCAACTTGATTTAGCCAGATATTTTGTCAAACACGTGTGTGACACTGGTCCCCGCTACAGCATTTAACACTGTGTGTGTGTGTGTTTCAGCTTACAGTTCGTTCAAGTGCTACCAGTCTGATCTACTGTTTCATCTCCGAATATCTGAGCAAGTAAGATTTTATACTTTTCCCACTTGATTTAGCCAGATATTTTGTCAAATACTGACACTGGTCCCCGCTACAGCATTTAACACTGTGTGTGTGTGTGTGTGTTTCAGCTTACAGTTTGTTCAAGTGCTACAGTCTGATCTACTGTGTCATCTCCGAATATCTGAGCAAGTAAGATTTTTTTCTTTTCCAACTTGATTTAGCCAGATATTTTGTCAAACATGTGTGTGACACTGGTCCCCGCTACAGCATTTAACACTGTGTGTCTGTGTGTGTGTTTCAGCTTACAGTTCGTTCAAGTGCTACCAGTCTGATCTACTGTTTCATCTCCGAATATCCGAGTAAGATTTTATACTTTTCCAACTTGATTTAGCCAGATATTTTGTCAAATACTGACACTGTGTGTGTGTGTGTGTGTTTCAGCTTACAGTTTGTTCAAGTGCTACCAGTCTGATCTACTGTTTCATCTCCGAATATCTGAGCAAGTAAGATTTTATACTTTTCCAACTTGATTTAGCCAGATATTTTGTCAAATACTGACACTGGTCCCCACTACAGCATTTAACACTGTGTGTGTGTGTTTCAGCTTACAGTTCGTTCAAGTGCTACCAGTCTGATCTACTGTTTCATCTCCGAATATCTGAGCAAGTAAGATTTTATACTTTTCCAACTTGATTTAGCCAGATATTTTGTCAAATGCTACTAGTCTGATCTACTGTTTCATCTCCGAATATCTGAGCAAGTAAGATTTTATACTTTTCCAACTTGATTTAGCCAGATATTTTGTCAAATACTGACACTGGTCCCCGCTACAGCATTTAAAACTGTGTGTGTGTTTTAGCTTACAGATCGTTCAAGTAAGATTTTATACTTTTCCAACTTGATTTAGCCAGATATTTTGTCAAACACGTGTGTGACACTGGTCCCCGCTACAGCATTTAACACTGTGTTTGTGTTTCAGCTTACAGTTCGTTCAAGTGCTACCAGTCTGATCTACTGTTTCATCTCTGAATATCTGAGTAAGTAAGATTTTATACTTTTCCAACTTGATTTAGCCAGATATTTTGTCAAACACGTGTGTGACACTGGTCCCCGCTACAGCATTTAACACTGTGTGTGTGTGTGTTTCAGCTTACAGTTCGTTCAAGTGCTACCAGTCTGATCTACTGTTTCATCTCCGAATATCTGAGCAAGTAAGATTTTATACTTTTCCCACTTGATTTAGCCAGATATTTTGTCAAATACTGACACTGGTCCCCGCTACAGCATTTAACACTGTGTGTGTGTGTGTGTGTTTCAGCTTACAGTTCGTTCAAGTGCTACCAGTCTGATCTACTGTTTCATCTCCGAATATCTGAGTAAGATTTTATACTTTTCCAACTTGATTTAGCCAGATATTTTGTCAAACACGTGTGTGACACTGGTCCCCGCTACAGCATTTAACACTGTGTGTCTGTGTGTGTGTTTCAGCTTACAGTTCGTTCAAGTGCTACCAGTCTGATCTACTGTTTCATCTCCGAATATCTGAGTAAGATTTTATACTTTTCCAACTTGATTTAGCCAGATATTTTGTCAAATACTGACACTGGTCCCCGCTACAGCATTTAACAGTGTGTGTGTGTGTGTGTGTGTTTCAGCTTACAGTTCGTTCAAGTGCTACCAGTCTGATCTACTGTGTCATCTCCGAATATCTGAGCAAGTAAGATTTTATACTTTTCCAACTTGATTTAGTCAGATATTTTGTCAAATGCTACCAGTCTGATCTACTGTTTCATCTCCGAATATCTGAGCAAGTAAGATTTTATACTTTTTCAACTTGATTTAGCCAGATATTTTGTCAAATACTGACACTGGTCCCCACTACAGCATTTAACACTGTGTCTGTGTGTGTGTGTGTGTGTGTGTGTTTCAGCTTACAGTTCGTTCAAGTGCTACCAGTCTGATCTACTTTTTCATCTCCGAATATCTGAGCAAGTAAGATGTTATACTTTTCCAACTTGATTTAGCCAGATATTTTGTCAAATACTGACACTGGTCCCCGCTACAGCATTTAACACTGTGTGTGTGTGTGTTTTTCAGCTTACAGTTCGTTCAAGTGCTACCAGTCTGATCTACTGTTTCATCTCCGAATATCTGAGTAAATAAGATTTTATACTTTTCCAACTTGATTTAGCCAGATATTTTGTCAAATACTGACACTGGTCCCCGCTACAGCATTTAACACTGTGTGTGTGTGTTTCAGCTTACAGTTCGTTCAAGTGCTACCAGTCTGATCTACGGTTTCATCTCCGACTATCTGAGCAAGTAAGATTTTATACTTTTCCAACTTGATTTAGCCAGATATTTTGTCAAATACTGACACTGGTCCCCGCTACAGCATTTAACACTGTGTGTGTGTGTGTTTTTCAGCTTACAGTTCGTTCAAGTGCTACCAGTCTGATCTACTGTTTCATCTCCGAATATCTGAGTAAATAAGATTTTATACTTTTCCAACTTGATTTAGCCAGATATTTTGTCAAACACGTGTGTGACACTGGTCCCCGCTACAGCATTTAACACTGTATGTGTGTTTCAGCTTACAGTTCGTTCAAGTGCTACCAGTCTGATCTACTGTTTCATCTCCAACTATCTGAGCAAGTAAGATTTTATACTTTTCCAACTTGATTTAGCCAGATATTTTGTCAAATACTGACACTGGTTCCTGCTACAGCATTTAACACTGTGTGTGTGTTTCAGCTTACAGTTTGTTCAAGTGCTACCAGTCTGATCTACTGTTTCATCTCCGAATATCTGAGCAAGTAAGATTTTATACTTTTCCAACTTGATTTAGCCAGATATTTTGTCAAATACTGACACTGGTCCCCGCTACAGCATTTAACACTGTGTGTGTGTGTGTTTCAGCTTACAGTTCGTTCAAGTGCTACCAGTCTGATCTACTGTTTCATCTCCGACTATCTGAGCAAGTAAGATTTTATACTTTTCCAACTTGATTTAGCCAGATATTTTGTCAAATACTGACACTGGTCCCCGCTACAGCATTTAACACTGTGTGTGTGTGTGTTTCAGCTTACAGTTCGTTCAAGTGCTACCAGTCTGATCTACTGTTTCATCTCCGAATATCTGAGTATATAAGATTTTATACTTTTCCAACTTGATTTAGCCAGATATTTTGTCAAACACGTGTGTGACACTGGTCCCCGCTACAGCATTTAACACTGTGTTTGTGTTTCAGCTTACAGTTCGTTCAAGTGCTACCAGTCTGATCTACTGTTTCATCTCTGAATATCTGAGTAAGTAAGATTTAATACTTTTCCAACTTGATTTAGCCAGATATTTTGTCAAACACGTGTGTGACACTGGTCCCCGCTACAGCATTTAACACTGTGTGTGTGTGTGTTTCAGCTTACAGTTCGTTCAAGTGCTACCAGTCTGATCTACTGTTTCATCTCCGAATATCTGAGCAAGTAAGATTTTATACTTTTCCCACTTGATTTAGCCAGATATTTTGTCAAATACTGACACTGGTCCCCGCTACAGCATTTAACACTGTGTGTGTGTGTGTGTGTTTCAGCTTACAGTTTGTTCAAGTGCTACAGTCTGATCTACTGTGTCATCTCCGAATATCTGAGCAAGTAAGATTTTTTTCTTTTCCAACTTGATTTAGCCAGATATTTTGTCAAACATGTGTGTGACACTGGTCCCCGCTACAGCATTTAACACTGTGTGTCTGTGTGTGTGTTTCAGCTTACAGTTCGTTCAAGTGCTACCAGTCTGATCTACTGTTTCATCTCCGAATATCCGAGTAAGATTTTATACTTTTCCAACTTGATTTAGCCAGATATTTTGTCAAATACTGACACTGTGTGTGTGTGTGTGTGTTTCAGCTTACAGTTTGTTCAAGTGCTACCAGTCTGATCTACTGTTTCATCTCCGAATATCTGAGCAAGTAAGATTTTATACTTTTCCAACTTGATTTAGCCAGATATTTTGTCAAATACTGACACTGGTCCCCACTACAGCATTTAACACTGTGTGTGTGTGTTTCAGCTTACAGTTCGTTCAAGTGCTACCAGTCTGATCTACTGTTTCATCTCCGAATATCTGAGCAAGTAAGATTTTATACTTTTCCAACTTGATTTAGCCAGATATTTTGTCAAATGCTACTAGTCTGATCTACTGTTTCATCTCCGAATATCTGAGCAAGTAAGATTTTATACTTTTCCAACTTGATTTAGCCAGATATTTTGTCAAATACTGACACTGGTCCCCGCTACAGCATTTAAAACTGTGTGTGTGTTTTAGCTTACAGATCGTTCAAGTAAGATTTTATACTTTTCCAACTTGATTTAGCCAGATATTTTGTCAAACACGTGTGTGACACTGGTCCCCGCTACAGCATTTAACACTGTGTTTGTGTTTCAGCTTACAGTTCGTTCAAGTGCTACCAGTCTGATCTACTGTTTCATCTCTGAATATCTGAGTAAGTAAGATTTTATACTTTTCCAACTTGATTTAGCCAGATATTTTGTCAAACACGTGTGTGACACTGGTCCCCGCTACAGCATTTAACACTGTGTGTGTGTGTGTTTCAGCTTACAGTTCGTTCAAGTGCTACCAGTCTGATCTACTGTTTCATCTCCGAATATCTGAGCAAGTAAGATTTTATACTTTTCCCACTTGATTTAGCCAGATATTTTGTCAAATACTGACACTGGTCCCCGCTACAGCATTTAACACTGTGTGTGTGTGTGTGTGTTTCAGCTTACAGTTCGTTCAAGTGCTACCAGTCTGATCTACTGTTTCATCTCCGAATATCTGAGTAAGATTTTATACTTTTCCAACTTGATTTAGCCAGATATTTTGTCAAACACGTGTGTGACACTGGTCCCCGCTACAGCATTTAACACTGTGTGTCTGTGTGTGTGTTTCAGCTTACAGTTCGTTCAAGTGCTACCAGTCTGATCTACTGTTTCATCTCCGAATATCTGAGTAAGATTTTATACTTTTCCAACTTGATTTAGCCAGATATTTTGTCAAATACTGACACTGGTCCCCGCTACAGCATTTAACAGTGTGTGTGTGTGTGTGTGTGTTTCAGCTTACAGTTCGTTCAAGTGCTACCAGTCTGATCTACTGTGTCATCTCCGAATATCTGAGCAAGTAAGATTTTATACTTTTCCAACTTGATTTAGTCAGATATTTTGTCAAATGCTACCAGTCTGATCTACTGTTTCATCTCCGAATATCTGAGCAAGTAAGATTTTATACTTTTTCAACTTGATTTAGCCAGATATTTTGTCAAATACTGACACTGGTCCCCACTACAGCATTTAACACTGTGTCTGTGTGTGTGTGTGTGTGTGTGTGTTTCAGCTTACAGTTCGTTCAAGTGCTACCAGTCTGATCTACTTTTTCATCTCCGAATATCTGAGCAAGTAAGATGTTATACTTTTCCAACTTGATTTAGCCAGATATTTTGTCAAATACTGACACTGGTCCCCGCTACAGCATTTAACACTGTGTGTGTGTGTGTTTTTCAGCTTACAGTTCGTTCAAGTGCTACCAGTCTGATCTACTGTTTCATCTCCGAATATCTGAGTAAATAAGATTTTATACTTTTCCAACTTGATTTAGCCAGATATTTTGTCAAATACTGACACTGGTCCCCGCTACAGCATTTAACACTGTGTGTGTGTGTTTCAGCTTACAGTTCGTTCAAGTGCTACCAGTCTGATCTACGGTTTCATCTCCGACTATCTGAGCAAGTAAGATTTTATACTTTTCCAACTTGATTTAGCCAGATATTTTGTCAAATACTGACACTGGTCCCCGCTACAGCATTTAACACTGTGTGTGTGTGTGTTTTTCAGCTTACAGTTCGTTCAAGTGCTACCAGTCTGATCTACTGTTTCATCTCCGAATATCTGAGTAAATAAGATTTTATACTTTTCCAACTTGATTTAGCCAGATATTTTGTCAAACACGTGTGTGACACTGGTCCCCGCTACAGCATTTAACACTGTATGTGTGTTTCAGCTTACAGTTCGTTCAAGTGCTACCAGTCTGATCTACTGTTTCATCTCCAACTATCTGAGCAAGTAAGATTTTATACTTTTCCAACTTGATTTAGCCAGATATTTTGTCAAATACTGACACTGGTTCCTGCTACAGCATTTAACACTGTGTGTGTGTTTCAGCTTACAGTTTGTTCAAGTGCTACCAGTCTGATCTACTGTTTCATCTCCGAATATCTGAGCAAGTAAGATTTTATACTTTTCCAACTTGATTTAGCCAGATATTTTGTCAAATACTGACACTGGTCCCCGCTACAGCATTTAACACTGTGTGTGTGTGTGTTTCAGCTTACAGTTCGTTCAAGTGCTACCAGTCTGATCTACTGTTTCATCTCCGACTATCTGAGCAAGTAAGATTTTATACTTTTCCAACTTGATTTAGCCAGATATTTTGTCAAATACTGACACTGGTCCCCGCTACAGCATTTAACACTGTGTGTGTGTGTGTTTCAGCTTACAGTTCGTTCAAGTGCTACCAGTCTGATCTACTGTTTCATCTCCGAATATCTGAGTATATAAGATTTTATACTTTTCCAACTTGATTTAGCCAGATATTTTGTCAAACACGTGTGTGACACTGGTCCCCGCTACAGCATTTAACACTGTGTTTGTGTTTCAGCTTACAGTTCGTTCAAGTGCTACCAGTCTGATCTACTGTTTCATCTCTGAATATCTGAGTAAGTAAGATTTAATACTTTTCCAACTTGATTTAGCCAGATATTTTGTCAAACACGTGTGTGACACTGGTCCCCGCTACAGCATTTAACACTGTGTGTGTGTGTGTTTCAGCTTACAGTTCGTTCAAGTGCTACCAGTCTGATCTACTGTTTCATCTCCGAATATCTGAGCAAGTAAGATTTTATACTTTTCCCACTTGATTTAGCCAGATATTTTGTCAAATACTGACACTGGTCCCCGCTACAGCATTTAACACTGTGTGTGTGTGTGTGTGTTTCAGCTTACAGTTTGTTCAAGTGCTACAGTCTGATCTACTGTGTCATCTCCGAATATCTGAGCAAGTAAGATTTTTTTCTTTTCCAACTTGATTTAGCCAGATATTTTGTCAAACACGTGTGTGACACTGGTCCCCGCTACAGCATTTAACACTGTGTGTCTGTGTGTGTGTTTCAGCTTACAGTTCGTTCAAGTGCTACCAGTCTGATCTACTGTTTCATCTCCGAATATCCGAGTAAGATTTTATACTTTTCCAACTTGATTTAGCCAGATATTTTGTCAAATACTGACACTGTGTGTGTGTGTGTGTGTTTCAGCTTACAGTTTGTTCAAGTGCTACCAGTCTGATCTACTGTTTCATCTCCGAATATCTGAGCAAGTAAGATTTTATACTTTTCCAACTTGATTTAGCCAGATATTTTGTCAAATACTGACACTGGTCCCCACTACAGCATTTAACACTGTGTGTGTGTGTTTCAGCTTACAGTTCGTTCAAGTGCTACCAGTCTGATCTACTGTTTCATCTCCGAATATCTGAGCAAGTAAGATTTTATACTTTTCCAACTTGATTTAGCCAGATATTTTGTCAAATGCTACTAGTCTGATCTACTGTTTCATCTCCGAATATCTGAGCAAGTAAGATTTTATACTTTTCCAACTTGATTTAGCCAGATATTTTGTCAAATACTGACACTGGTCCCCGCTACAGCATTTAAAACTGTGTGTGTGTTTTAGCTTACAGATCGTTCAAGTAAGATTTTATACTTTTCCAACTTGATTTAGCCAGATATTTTGTCAAACACGTGTGTGACACTGGTCCCCGCTACAGCATTTAACACTGTGTTTGTGTTTCAGCTTACAGTTCGTTCAAGTGCTACCAGTCTGATCTACTGTTTCATCTCTGAATATCTGAGTAAGTAAGATTTTATACTTTTCCAACTTGATTTAGCCAGATATTTTGTCAAACACGTGTGTGACACTGGTCCCCGCTACAGCATTTAACACTGTGTGTGTGTGTGTTTCAGCTTACAGTTCGTTCAAGTGCTACCAGTCTGATCTACTGTTTCATCTCCGAATATCTGAGCAAGTAAGATTTTATACTTTTCCCACTTGATTTAGCCAGATATTTTGTCAAATACTGACACTGGTCCCCGCTACAGCATTTAACACTGTGTGTGTGTGTGTGTGTTTCAGCTTACAGTTCGTTCAAGTGCTACCAGTCTGATCTACTGTTTCATCTCCGAATATCTGAGTAAGATTTTATACTTTTCCAACTTGATTTAGCCAGATATTTTGTCAAACACGTGTGTGACACTGGTCCCCGCTACAGCATTTAACACTGTGTGTCTGTGTGTGTGTTTCAGCTTACAGTTCGTTCAAGTGCTACCAGTCTGATCTACTGTTTCATCTCCGAATATCTGAGTAAGATTTTATACTTTTCCAACTTGATTTAGCCAGATATTTTGTCAAATACTGACACTGGTGCCCGCTACAGCATTTAACACTGTGTGTGTGTGTGTGTTTCAGCTTACAGTTCGTTCAAGTGCTACCAGTCTGATCTACTGTTTCATCTCCGAATATCTGAGCAAGTAAGATTATATACTTTTCCAACTTGATTTAGCCAGATATTTTGTCAAATACTGACACTGGTCCCCACTACAGCATTTAACACTGTGTGTGTGTGTGTGTGTTTCAGCTTACAGTTTGTTCAAGTGCTACCAGTCTGATCTACTGTTTCATCTCCGAATATCTGAGCAAGTAAGATTTTATACTTTTCCAACTTGATTTAGCCAGATATTTTGTCAAATGCTACCAGTCTGATCTACTGTTTCATCTCCGAATATCTGAGCAAGTAAGATTTTATACTTTTCCAACTTGATTTAGCCAGATATTTTGTCAAATACTGACACTGGTCCCCGCTACAGCATTTAAAACTGTGTGTGTGTTTTAGCTTACAGATCGTTCAAGTAAGATTTTATACTTTTCCAACTTGATTTAGCCAGATATTTTGTCAAATACTGACACTGGTCCCCGCTACAGCATTTAACACTGTGTGTGTGTGTGTGTTTCAGCTTACAGTTCGTTCAAGTGCTACCAGTCTGATCTACTGTGTCATCTCCGAATATCTGAGCAAGTAAGATTTTATACTTTTCCAACTTGATTTAGCCAGATATTTTGTCAAATGCTACCAGTCTGATCTACTGTTTCATCTCCGAATATCTGAGCAGTAAGATTTTATACTTTTTCAACTTGATTTAGCCAGATATTTTGTCAAATACTGACACTGGTCCCCGCTACAGCATTTAAAACTGTGTGTGTGTTTTAGCTTACAGATCGTTCAAGTAAGATTTTATACTTTTCCAACTTGATTTAGCCAGATATTTTGTCAAATACTGACACTGGTCCCCGCTACAGCATTTAACACTGTGTGTGTGTGTGTGTTTCAGCTTACAGTTCGTTCAAGTGCTACCAGTCTGATCTACTGTGTCATCTCCGAATATCTGAGCAAGTAAGATTTTATACTTTTCCAACTTGATTTAGCCAGATATTTTGTCAAACACGTGTGTGACACTGGTCCCCGCTACAGCATTTAACACTGTGTGTCTGTGTGTGTGTTTCAGCTTACAGTTCGTTCAAGTGCTACCAGTCTGATCTACTGTTTCATCTCCGAATATCTGAGCAAGTAAGATTTTATACTTTTCCAACTTGATTTAGCCAGATATTTTGTCAAATACTGACACTGGTCCCCACTACAGCATTTAACACTGTGTGTGTGTGGTTGTGTGTGTGTGTGTGTGTGTGTGTGTGTGTGTGTGTGTGTTTCAGCTTACAGTTCGTTTAAGTGCTACCAGTCTGATCTACTGTTTCATCTCCGAATATCTGAGTAAGTAAGATTTTATACTTTTCCAACTTGATTTAGCCAGATATTTGGTCAAATACTGACACTGGTCCCCGCTACAGCATTTAACACTGTGTGTGTGTGTGTGTTTCAGCTGACAGTTCGTTCAAGTGCTACCAGTCTGATCTACTGTTTCATCTCCGAATATCTGAGCAAGTAAGATTTTATACTTTTCCAACTTGATTTAGCCAGATATTTTGTCAAATACTGACACTGGTCCCCGCTACAGCATTTAACAGTGTGTGTGTGTGTGTGTTTCAGCTTACAGTTTGTTCAAGTGCTACCAGTCTGATCTACTGTTTCATCTCCGAATATCTGAGTAAGTAAGATTTTATACTTTTCCAAATTGATTTAGCCAGATATTTTGTCAAATACTGACACTGGTCCCCACTACAGCATTTAACACTGTGTCTGTGTGTGTGTGTGTGTGTGTGTTTCAGCTTACAGTTCGTTCAAGTGCTACCAGTCTGATCTACTGTTTCATCTCCGGATATCTGAGCAAGTAAGATTTTATACTTTTCCAACTTGATTTAGCCAGATATTTTGTCAAATACTGACACTGGTCCCCACTACAGCATTTAACACTGTGTGTGTGTGTGTTTCAGCTTACAGTTCGTTCAAGTGCTACCAGTCTGATCTACTGTTTCATCTCCGACTATCTGAGCAAGTAAGATTTTATACTTTTCCAACTTGATTTAGCCAGATATTTTGTCAAATACTGACACTGGTCCCCGCTACAGCATTTAACACTGTGTGTGTGTGTTTTTCAGCTTACAGTTCGTTCAAGTGCTACCAGTCTGATCTACTGTTTCATCTCCGAATATCTGAGTAAATAAGATTTTATACTTTTCCAACTTGATTTAGCCAGATATTTTGTCAAACACGTGTGTGACACTGGTCCCCGCTACAGCATTTAACACTGTATGTGTGTTTCAGCTTACAGTTCGTTCAAGTGCTACCAGTCTGATCTACTGTTTCATCTCCGAATATCTGAGCAAGTAAGATGTTATACTTTTCCAACTTGATTTAGCCAGATATTTTGTCAAATACTGACACTGGTCCCCGCTACAGCATTTAAAACTGTGTGTGTGTTTTAGCTTACAGTTCCTTCAAGTAAGATTTTATACTTTTCCAACTTGATTTAGCCAGATATTTTGTCAAATACTGACACTGGTCCCCGCTACAGCATTTAAAACTGTGTGTGTTTTAGCTTACAGATCGTTCAAGTAAGATTTTATACTTTTCCAACTTGATTTAGCCAGATATTTTGTCAAATACTGACACTGGTCCCCGCTACAGCATTTTACACTGTGTGTGTGTGTGTGTTTCAGCTTACAGTTCGTTCAAGTGCTACCAGTCTGATCTATTGTTTCATCTCCGAATATCTGAGCAAGTAAGATTTTATACTTTTCCAACTTGATTTAGCCAGATATTTTGTCAAATACTGACACTGGTCCCCACTACAGCATTTAACACTGTGTGTGTGTGTGTGTTTCAGCTTACAGTTCGTTCAAGTGCTACCAGTCTGATCTACTGTTTCATCTCCGAATATCTGAGCAAGTAAGATTTTATACTTTTCCAACTTGATTTAGGCAGATATTTTGTCAAATACTGACACTGGTCCCTGCTACAGCATTTAACACTGTGTGTGTGTGTGTGTGTGTGTGTGTGTGTTTCAGCTTACAGTTCGTTCAAGTGCTACCAGTCTGATCTACTGTTTCATCTCCGAATATCTGAGTAAGTAAGATTTTATACTTTTGCAACTTGATTTAGCCAGATATTTTGTCAAATACTGACACTGGTCCCCGCTACAGCATTTAACACTGTGTGTGTGTGTTTCAGCTTACAGTTCGTTCAAGTGCTACCAATCTGATCTACTGTTTCATCTCCGAATATCTGAGCAAGTAAGATTTTATACTTTTCCAACTTGATTTAGCCAGATATTTTGTCAAATACTGACACTGGTCCCCGCTACAGCATTTAACACTGTGTGTGTGTGTTTCAGCTTACAGTTCGTTCAAGTACTACCAGTCTGATCTACTGTTTCATCTCCGAATATTTGAGCAAGTAAGATTTTATACTTTTCCAACTTTATTTAGCCAGATATTTTGTCAAACACGTGTGTGACACTGGTCCCCATTACAGCATTTAACTCTGTGTGTTTCAGCTTACAGTTCGTTCAAGTGCTACCAGTCTGATCTACTGTTTCATCTCCGAATATCTGAGCAAGTAAGATTTTATACTTTTCCAACTTGATTTAGCCAGATATTTTGTCAAATACTGACACTGGTCCCCACTACAGCATTTAACACTGTGTGTGTGTGTGTCTGTGTCTGTCTGTGCGTGTGTGTCTGTCTTGTTCTACCAACTGGACGATGTTGTTTACAGTTCATCAACGGAATCAGAAAGTGGCGATGATGAGATTGACGACTCGGCTTTTGTGGTTCACAACGAGGGGTGAGAAACTTTTAGCTTATTGTATATTATATTGGTGTGTGTGTCTCTGTGTGTGTGTGTCTCTCTGTCTGTGTCTGTCTGTGTGTGTCTGTCTGTGTGTGTTTCTGTGTGTGTGTGTGTGTGTGTGTGTGTCTGTCTGTGTTTGTGTCTGTCTGTCTCTGTGTGTGTTTCTGTGTGTGTTTGTGTTTCTGTGTTTGTGTTTCTGTGTGTGTGTTTCTGTGTGTGTGTTTCTGTGTGTGTGTTTCTGTGTGTGTGTTTTTGTGTGTGTGTTTCTGTGTGTGTGTTTCTGTGTGTGTGTTTCTGTGTGTGTGTTTCTGTGTGTGTCTCTGTGTGTGTTTCTGTGTCTGTCTGTGTGTGTGTGTCTCTGTGTGTGTGTCTGTCTGTGTGTGTGTGTCTGTCTTGTTCTACCAACTGGACGATGTTGTTTACAGTTCATCGACGGAATCAGAAAGTGGCAATGATGAGATTGACGACACGGCTTTTGTGGTTCAACGAGGGGTGAGAAACTTTTCTTCCTGTCTGTCTGTCTTTCTTCCTGTCTGTCTGCCTGTCTGTAATTTATTGAACTCTAGAAATAATTTATTAAACATTACATTGTTTTAAGTTTGTTCTGTGTTTTGTTTCTGTTTCTCAGGGTCTTCATCAGCCCTTAACTTTGACTACAGAGCAGAGTCAGCTTGTTTACTCACGTACCTTCTACAGAGGTTTGTCAATATTTGTCTCCTGTTATAAGTTTGTTCTGTGTTTTGTTTCTGTTTCTCAGGGTCTTCATCTGCTCTGTAGTCAGTTAAGGGCAGAGTCAGCTTGTGTTTACTCACGTACCTTCTACAGAGGTTTGTCAATATTTGTCTCCTGAATCTTGTCTGCCTGTCTCTCTTCCTGTCTGTCTGTCTGTCTGTCTCTCTTCCTGTCTGTCTGTCTGTCTTCCTGTCTGTCTGTCTGTCTGTCTGTCTGTAATTTATTGAATTCTAGCAATAATTTATTAAACATTACATTGTTTTAAGTTTGTTCTGTGTTTTGTTTCTGTTTCTCAGGGTCTTCATCAGCCCTTAACTTTGACTACAGAGCAGAGTCAGCTTATGTTTACTCGCGTACCTTCTACAGAGGTTTGTCAATATTTGTCTCCTGAATCTTGTCTGTCTGTCTCTCTTTCTGTCTGTCTGTCTGTCTGTCTGTCTTCCTGTCTGTCTGCCTGTCTGTAATTTATTGAACTCTAGCAATAATTTATTAAACATTACATTGTTTTAAGTTTGTTCTGTGTTTTGTTTCTGTTTCTCAGGGTCTTCATCAGCCCTTAACTTTGACTACAGAGCAGAGTCAGCTTGTGTTTACTCGCGTACCTTCTACAGAGGTTTGTCAATATTTGTCTCCTGAAATTTTGTCTGCCTGTCTCTCTTCCTGTCCGCCTGTCTCTCTTCCTGTCTGCCTGTCTCTCTTCCTGTCTGTCTGCCTGTCTGTAATTTATTGAATTCTAGCAATAATTTATTAAAGATTACATTGTTATAAGTTTGTTCTATGTTTCTGTTTCTTAGGGTCTTTATCTGCTCTGTAGTCAGTTAAGGGCAGAGTCAGCTTGTGTTTACTCACGTACCTTCTACAGAGGTTTGTCAATATTTGTCTCCTGTTATAAGTTTGTTCTGTGTTTTGTTTCTGTTTCTCAGGGTCTTCATCTGCTCTGTAGTCAGTTAAGGGCAGAGTCAGCTTGTGTTTACTCACGTACCTTCTACAGAGGTTTGTCAATATTTGTCTCCTGAATCTTGTCTGTCTGTCTCTCTTCCTGTCTGTCTGCCTGTCTGTAATTTATTGAACTCTAGCTATAATTTATTAAACATTACATTGTTATAAGTTTGTTCTGTGTTTTGTTTCTGTTTCTCAGGGTCTTCATCAGCCCTTAACTTTGACTATAGAGCAGAGTCAGCTTGTTTACTCGCGTACCTACTACAGAGGTTTGTCAATATTTGTCTCCTGAATCTTGTCTGCCTGTCTCTCTTCCTGTCTGTCTGCCTGTCTGTAATTTATTGAACTCTAGCAATAATTTATTAAACATTACATTGTTATAAGTTTGTTCTGTGTTTTGTTTCTGTTTCTCAGGGTCTTCATCAGCCCTTAACTTTGACTATAGAGCAGAGTCAGCTTGTGTTTACTCACGTTCCTTCTACAGAGGTTTGTCAATATTTGTCTCCTGAATCTTGTCTGCCTGTCTCTCTTCCTGTCTGTCTGCCTGTCAGTAATTTATTGAACTCTAGCAATAATTTATTAAACTTTATTGTCACAGGCCGGGGTGGACTTCCCTCCCCTTCACAACGTACCACCTCGAGGAGTTACCCAGAGACAACAGACCAGACAAAATAATTATCAAAAACTTGTATTTTATTTAGTTAAAACAAGTCCATTCTCAACTTAAAATCCACCGACTGATCCACTTCTCTCTCCCACCAGGTTGCGTGGGAAGTTCACCCAATGGTTCCTCTCGACCGGAGGTAAGCAATGGAGCAAGCACTGGTAAGGTTTCGCACGGCGGTGCCTCTTCAGCTGGAGGTAAGTAATGGCACAGACACTGGCAGGGGTTTCGCACAGCAGTTCCTCTTCGGCTGGAGGTAAGTAATGGCACAGGCACTGGCAGGGGTTTCACACAGCAACTCCTCCTTGGCCGGAGGTGGGTAACGGAGCAGGCACTGGCAAGGGTTCGCACGGCGCCTCTTCTTCAGTCGGAACGTAAGTACTGGAGCAAGCGCTGGTAGGAAATTGACAACAAAGGAAGGGGTTACTCTTCTCACAGGACAGCATCAATCATTTGAGTGTCACCTCTCTTTGGGATAGATGGAAGGGTCGGGCAGGGAATCATCAGTCGCACTCCAGTAATCCGTCACAGATGGCCACCGGGGAACTCTCTCGTCCCCTCCACAGGACACACTCGCTAGCTGGGGGGCCACTCCCCCTCCGCAATCCAACAACCGTTGGGACACAGCAACAGTCAGTATCTTCCCCACGGAATGGTGATGGCCGCTTCCACTGGCGGCGGGCAATTTCTCTACGTTCAAAGAACAACCGTGGTAAGTACAGGGTTTGACAACCAACAACTGGATCTTCTTACCACCGAGCAATGATGGCAGCATCCACTAGCAGTGGGCGGTTTCTCTGTTCACAGAACCACAGGGGTGAGTACAGGTTTCAACAGTCAACAGCTGACTACAACAACTTTGACTACAGAGCAGAGTCAGCTTGTGTTTACTCATGTACCTTCTACAGAGGTTTGTCAATATTTGTCTCCTGAATCTTGTCTGCCTGTCTCTCTTCCTGTCTGTCTGTCTGTCTCTCTTCCTGTCTGTCTGCCTGTCTGTAATTTATTGAACTCTAGCAATAATTTATTAAACATTACATTGTTTTAAGTTTGTTTTGTGTTTTGTTTCTGTTTCTCAGGGTCTTCATCTGCTCTGTAGTCAGTTAAGGGCAGAGTCAGCTTGTGTTTACTCACGTACCTTCTACAGAGGTTTGTCAATGTTTGTCTCCTGAATCTTGTCTGCCTGTCTCTCTTCCTGTCTGTCTGCCTGTCTGTAATTTATTGAATTCTAGCAATAATTTATTAAAGATTACATTGTTATAAGTTTGTTCTATGTTTCTGTTTCTCAGGGTCTTCATCTGCTCTGTAGTCAGTTAAGGGCAGAGTCAGCTTGTTTACTCACGTACCTTCTACAGAGGTTTGTCAATATTTGTCTCCTGAATCTTGTCTGCCTGTCTCTCTTCCTGTCTGTCTGTCTGTCTCTCTTCCTGTCTGTCTGCCTGTCTGTAATTTATTGAACTCTAGCAATAATTTATTAAACATTACATTGTTTTAAGTTTGTTCTGTGTTTTGTTTCTGTTTCTCAGGGTCTTCATCAGCCCTTAACTTTGACTACAGAGCAGAGTCAGCTTGTGTTTACTCACGTACCTTCTACAGAGGTTTGTCAATATTTGTCTCCTGAATCTTGTCTGCCTGTCTCTCTTCCTGTCTGTCTGTCTGTAATTTATTGAATTCTAGCAATAATTTATTAAACATTACATTGTTATAAATTTGTTCTGTGTTTCTGTTTCTCAGGGTCTTTATCTGCTCTGTAGTCAGTTAAGGGCAGAGTCAGCTTGTGTTTACTCACGTACCTTCTACAGAGGTTTGTCAATATTTGTCTCCTGAATCTTGTCTGCCTGTCTCTCTTCCTGTCTGTCTGTCTGTAATTTATTGAAATCTAGCAATAATTTATTAAACATTACATTGTTTTAAGTTTGTTCTGTGTTTTGTTTCTGTTTCTCAGGGTCTTCATCAGCCCTTAACTTTGACTACAGAGCAGAGTCAGCTTGTGTTTACTCACGTACCTTCTACAGAGGTTTGTCAATATTTGTCTCCTGAATCTTGTCTGCCTGTCTCTCTTCCTGTCTGTCTGTCTGTAATTTATTGAATTCTAGCAATAATTTATTAAACATTACATTGTTATAAGTTTGTTCTGTGTTTCTGTTTCTCAGGGTCTTTATCTGCTCTGTAGTCAGTTAAGGGCAGAGTCAGCTTGTGTTTACTCACGTACCTTCTACAGAGGTTTGTCAATATTTGTCTCCTGAATCTTGTCTGCCTGTCTCTCTTCCTCTCTGTCTGTCTTTCGTCCTGTCTGTCTGCCTGTCTGTAATTTATTGAACTCTAGCAATAATTTATTAAACATTACATTGTTTTAAGTTTGTTCTGTGTTTTGTTTCTGTTTCTCAGGGTCTTCATCAGCCCTTAACTTTGACTACAGAGCAGAGTCAGCTTGTGTTTACTCACGTACCTTCTACAGAGGTTTGTCAATATTTGTCTCCTGAATCTTGTCTGCCTGTCTCTCTTCCTGTCTGTCTGTCTTTCTTCCTGTCTGTCTGTCTGTCTGTCTTTCTTCCTGTCTGTCTGCCTGTCTGTAATTTATTGAACTCTAGCAATAATTTATTAAACATTACATTGTTTTAAGTTTGTTCTGTGTTTTGTTTCTGTTTCTCAGGGTCTTCATCAGCCCTTAACTTTGACTACAGAGCAGAGTCAGCTTGTGTTTACTCGCGTACCTTATACAGAGGTTTGTCAATATTTTTCTCCTGAATCTTGTCTGTCTGTCTCTCTTCCTGTCTGTCTGCCTGTCTCTCTTCCTGTGTGTCTGCCTGTCTGTAATTTATTGAACTCTAGCAATAATTTATTAAACATTACATTGTTATAAGTTTGTTCTGTGTTTTGTTTCTGTTTCTCAGGGTCTTCATCAGCCCTTAACTTTGACTACAGGGCAGAGTCAGCTTGTGTTTACTCACGTACCTTCTACAGAGGTTTGTCAATATTTCTCCTGAATCTTGTCTGCCTGTCTCTCTTCCTGTCTGTCTTCCTGTCTCTCTGCCTGTCTGTCTGCCTGTCTCTCTGCCTGTCTGTCTGCCTGTCTTTCTTCCTGTCTCTCTTCCTGTCTGCCTGTCTCTCTTCCTGTCTGTCTTCCTGTCTCTCTGCCTGTCTGTCTTCCTGTCTCTCTGCCTGTCTGTCTGCCTGTCTTTCTTCCTGTCTCTCTTCCTGTCTGCCTGTCTCTCTTCCTGTCTGTCTGTCTGTCTTTCTTCCTGTCTGTCTGTCTTTCTTCCTGTCTGTCTGTCTGTCTTTCTTCCTGTCTTTCTTCCTGTCTCTCTGCCTGTCTGTCTTTCTTCCTGTCTGCCTGTCTGCCTGCTTGTCTGTAGCAATAATTTATTAAACATTACATTGTTATAAGTTTGTTCTGTGTTTTGTTTCTGTTTCTCAGGGTCTTCATCTGCTCTGTAGTCAGTTAAGGGCTGAGTCAGCTTGTGTTTACTCGCGTACCTTCTACAGAGGTTTGTCAATATTTGTCTCCTGTTATAAGTTTGTTCTGTGTTTTGTTTCTGTTTCTCAGGGTCTTCATCTGCTCTGTAGTCAGTTAAGGGCAGAGTCAGCTTATGTTTACTCGCGTACCTTCTACAGAGGTTTGTCAATATTTGTCTCCTGAATCTTGTCTGCCTGTCTCTCTTCCTGTCTGTCTGCCTGTCTGTAATTTATTGAACTCTAGCAATAATTTATTAAACATTACATTGTTTTAAGTTTGTTCTGTGTTTTGTTTCTGTTTCTCAGGGTCTTCATCAGCCCTTAACTTTGACTACAGGGCAGAGTCAGCTTGTGTTTACTCACGTACCTTCTACAGAGGTTTGTCAATATTTTTCTCCTGAATCTTGTCTGCCTGTCTCTCTTCCTGTCTGTCTTCCTGTCTCTCTGCCTGTCTGTCTGCCTGTCTTTCTTCCTGTCTCTCTTCCTGTCTGCCTGTCTCTCTTCCTGTCTGTCTGTCTGTCTTTCTTCCTGTCTGTCTGTCTGTCTTTCTTCCTGTCTTTCTTCCTGTCTCTCTGCCTGTCTGTCTTTCTTCCTGTCTGCCTGTCTGCCTGCTTGTCTGTAGCAATAATTTATTAAACATTACATTGTTATAAGTTTGTTCTGTGTTTTGTTTCTGTTTCTCAGGGTCTTCATCTGCTTTGTAGTCAGTTAAGGGCTGAGTCAGCTTGTGTTTACTCACGTACCTTCTACAGAGGTTTGTCAATATTTGTCTCCTGTTATAAGTTTGTTCTGTGTTTTGTTTCTGTTTCTCAGGGTCTTCATCTGCTTTGTAGTCAGTTAAGGGCTGAGTCAGCTTGTGTTTACTCGCGTACCTTCTACAGAGGTTTATCAATATTTGTCTCCTGTTATAAGTTTGTTCTGTGTTTTGTTTCTGTTTCTCAGGGTCTTCATCTGCTCTGTAGTCAGTTAAGGGCTGAGTCAGCTTGTGTTTACTCACGTACCTTCTACAGAGGTTTGTCAATATTTGTCTCCTGTTATAAGTTTGTTCTGTGTTTTGTTTGTTTCTCAGGGTCTTCATCTGCTCTGTAGTCAGTTAAGGGCAGAGTCAGCTTGTGTTTACTCGCGTACCTTTTACAGAGGTTTGTCAATATTTTTCTCCTGAATCTTGTCTGCCTGTCTCTCTTCCTGTCTGTCTGTCTGTCTGTCTGTCTGTCTCTCTTCCTGTCTGTCTGCCTGTCTCTCTTCCTGTGTGTCTGCCTGTCTGTAATTTATTGAACTCTAGCAATAATTTATTAAACATTACATTGTTATAAGTTTGTTCTGTGTTTTGTTTCTGTTTCTCAGGGTCTTCATCAGCCCTTAACTTTGACTACAGGGCAGAGTCAGCTTGTGTTTACTCGCGTACCTTCTACAGAGGTTTGTCAATATTTGTCTCCTGAATCTTGTCTGCCTGTCTCTCTTCCTGTCTGTCTTCCTGTCTCTCTGCCTGTCTGTCTGCCTGTCTTTCTTCCTGTCTCTCTTCCTGTCTGCCTGTCTCTCTTCCTGTCTGTCTGTCTTTCTTCCTGTCTGTCTGTCTTTCTTCCTGTCTGTCTGTCTGTCTGTCTTCCTGTCTTTCTTCCTGTCTCTCTGCCTGTCTGTCTTTCTTTCTGTCTCTCTTCCTGTCTGCCTGTCTGCCTGCTTGTCTGTAGCAATAATTTATTAAACATTACATTGTTATAAGTTTGTTCTGTGTTTTGTTTCTGTTTCTCAGGGTCTTCATCAGCTCTGTAGTCAGTTAAGGGCTGAGTCAGCTTGTGTTTACTCACGTACCTTCTACAGAGGTTTGTCAATATTTGTCTCCTGTTATAAGTTTGTTCTGTGTTTTGTTTCTGTTTCTCAGGGTCTTCATCTGCTCTGTAGTCAGTTAAGGGCTGAGTCAGCTTGTGTTTACTCACGTACCTTCTACAGAGGTTTGTCAATATTTGTCTCCTGTTATAAGTTTGTTCTGTTTTGTTTCTGTTTCTCAGGGTCTTCATCTGCTCTGTAGTCAGTTAAGGGCTGAGTCAGCTTGTGTTTACTCACGTACCTTCTACAGAGGTTTGTCAATATTTGTCTCCTGTTATAAGTTTGTTCTGTGTTTTGTTTGTTTCTCAGGGTCTTCATCTGCTCTGTAGTCAGTTAAGGGCTGAGTCAGCTTGTGTTTACTCACGTACCTTCTACAGAGGTTTGTCAATATTTGTCTCCTGTTATAAGTTTGTTCTGTGTTTTGTTTGTTTCTCAGGGTCTTCATCTGCTCTGTAGTCAGTTAAGGGCAGAGTCAGCTTGTGTTTACTCACGTACCTTCTACAGAGGTTTGTCAATATTTGTCTCCTGTTATAAGTTTGTTCTGTGTTTTGTTTGTTTCTCAGGGTCTTCATCTGCTCTGTAGTCAGTTAAGGGCAGAGTCAGCTTGTGTTTACTCACGTACCTTCTACAGAGGTTTGTCAATATTTGTCTCCTGTTATAAGTTTGTTCTGTGTTTTGTTTGTTTCTCAGGGTCTTCATCTGCTCTGTAGTCAGTTAAGGGCTGAGTCAGCTTGTGTTTACTCGCGTACCTTCTACAGAGGTTTGTCAATATTTGTCTCCTGTTATAAGTTTGTTCTGTGTTTTGTTTCTGTTTCTCAGGGTCTTCATCTGCTCTGTAGTCAGTTAAGGGCTGAGTCAGCTTGTGTTTACTCACGTACCTTCTACAGAGGTTTGTCAATATTTGTCTCCTAAATCTTGTCTGCCTGTCTCTCTTCCTGTCTGTCTGTCTTCCTGTCTGTCTGCCTGTCTGTAATTTATTGAACTCTAGCAATAATTTATTAAACATTACATTGTTTTAAGTTTGTTCTGTGTTTTGTTTCTGTTTCTCAGGGTCTTCATCAGCCCTTAACTTTGACTACAGAGCAGAGTCAGCTTGTGTTTACTCACGTACCTTCTACAGAGGTTTGTCAATATTTGTCTCCTGAATCTTGTCTGCCTGTCTCTCTTCCTGTCTGCCTGTCTCTCTTCCTGTCTGCCTGTCTCTCTTCCTGTCTGTCTGCCTGTCTGTAATTTATTGAATTCTAGCAATAATTTATTAAAGATTACATTGTTATAAGTTTGTTCTATGTTTCTGTTTCTCAGGGTCTTCATCTGCTCTGTAGTCAGTTAAGGGCAGAGTCAGCTTGTGTTTACTCACGTACCTTCTACAGAGGTTTGTCAATATTTGTCTCCTGAATCTTGTCTGCCTGTCTCTCTTCCTGTCTCTCTTCCTGTGTGTCTGTCTGTCTGTAATTTATTGAATTCTAGCAATAATTTATTAAACATTACATTGTTTTAAGTTTGTTCTGTGTTTTGTTTCTGTTTCTCAGGGTCTTCATCAGCCCTTAACTTTGACTACAGAGCAGAGTCAGCTTGTGTTTACTCACGTACCTTCTACAGAGGTTTGTCAATATTTGTCTCCTGAATCTTGTCTGCCTGTCTCTCTTCCTGTCTGTCTGTCTTTCTTCCTGTCTGTCTGTCTGTCTGTCTTTCTTCCTGTCTGTCTGTCTGTCTGCCTGTCTGTAATTTATTGAACTCTAGCAATAATTTATTAAACATTACATTGTTTTAAGTTTGTTCTGTGTTTTGTTTCTGTTTCTCAGGGTCTTCATCAGCCCTTAACTTTGACTACAGAGCAGAGTCAGCTTGTGTTTACTCGCGTACCTTATACAGAGGTTTGTCAATATTTTTCTCCTGAATCTTGTCTGCCTGTCTCTCTTCCTGTCTGTCTGTCTGTCTGTCTGTCTGTCTCTCTTCCTGTCTGTCTGCCTGTCTCTCTTCCTGTGTGTCTACCTGTCTGTAATTTATTGAACTCTAGCAATAATTTATTAAACATTACGTTGTTATAAGTTTGTTCTGTGTTTTGTTTCTGTTTCTCAGGGTCTTCATCAGCCCTTAACTTTGACTACAGGGCAGAGTCAGCTTGTGTTTACTCACGTACCTTCTACAGAGGTTTGTCAATATTTCTCCTGAATCTTGTCTGCCTGTCTCTCTTCCTGTCTGTCTTCCTGTCTCTCTGCCTGTCTGTCTGCCTGTCTCTCTGCCTGTCTGTCTGCCTGTCTTTCTTCCTGTCTCTCTTCCTGTCTGCCTGTCTCTCTTCCTGTCTGTCTTCCTGTCTCTCTGCCTGTCTGTCTTCCTGTCTCTCTGCCTGTCTGTCTGCCTGTCTTTCTTCCTGTCTCTCTTCCTGTCTGCCTGTCTCTCTTCCTGTCTGTCTGTCTGTCTTTCTTCCTGTCTGTCTGTCTTTCTTCCTGTCTGTCTGTCTGTCTTTCTTCCTGTCTTTCTTCCTGTCTCTCTGCCTGTCTGTCTTTCTTCCTGTCTGCCTGTCTGCCTGCTTGTCTGTAGCAATAATTTATTAAACATTACATTGTTATAAGTTTGTTCTGTGTTTTGTTTCTGTTTCTCAGGGTCTTCATCTGCTCTGTAGTCAGTTAAGGGCAGAGTCAGCTTGTGTTTACTCACGTACCTTCTACAGAGGTTTGTCAATATTTGTCTCCTGAATCTTGTCTGCCTGTCTCTCTTCCTGTCTGTCTGCCTGTCTGTAATTTATTGAACTCTAGCAATAATTTATTAAACATTACATTGTTTTAAGTTTGTTCTGTGTTTTGTTTGTTTCTCAGGGTCTTCATCAGCCCTTAACTTTGACTACAGGGCAGAGTCAGCTTGTTTACTCACGTACCTTCTACAGAGGTTTGTCAATATTTTTCTCCTGAATCTTGTCTGCCTGTCTCTCTTCCTGTCTGTCTTCCTGTCTCTCTTCCTGTCTGTCTGTCTGTCTGTCTCTCTTCCTGTCTGTCTGCCTGTCTCTCTTCCTGTGTGTCTGCCTGTCTGTAATTTATTGAACTCTAGCAATAATTTATTAAACATTACATTGTTTTAAGTTTGTTCTGTGTTTTGTTTCTGTTTCTCAGGGTCTTCATCAGCCCTTAACTTTGACTACAGGGCAGAGTCAGCTTGTTTACTCACGTACCTTCTACAGAGGTTTGTCAATATTTTTCTCCTGAATCTTGTCTGCCTGTCTCTCTTCCTGTCTGTCTTCCTGTCTCTCTGCCTGTCTGTCTGCCTGTCTTTCTTCCTGTCTCTCTTCCTGTCTGCCTGTCTCTCTTCCTGTCTGTCTGTCTGTCTTTCTTCCTGTCTGTCTGTCTGTCTTTCTTCCTGTCTTTCTTCCTGTCTCTCTGCCTGTCTGTCTTTCTTCCTGTCTGCCTGTCTGCCTGCTTGTCTGTAGCAATAATTTATTAAACATTACATTGTTATAAGTTTGTTCTGTGTTTTGTTTCTGTTTCTCAGGGTCTTCATCTGCTCTGTAGTCAGTTAAGGGCTGAGTCAGCTTGTGTTTACTCACGTACCTTCTACAGAGGTTTGTCAATATTTGTCTCCTGTTATAAGTTTGTTCTGTGTTTTGTTTCTGTTTCTCAGGGTCTTCATCTGCTCTGTAGTCAGTTAAGGGCAGAGTCAGCTTGTGTTTACTCACGTACCTTCTACAGAGGTTTGTCAATATTTGTCTCCTGAATCTTGTCTGTCTGTCTCTCTTCCTGTCTGTCTGTCTGTCTGTCTGTCTCTCTTCCTGTCTGTCTGCCTGTCTCTCTTCCTGTGTGTCTGCCTGTCTGTAATTTATTGAACTCTAGCAATAATTTATTAAACATTACATTGTTATAAGTTTGTTCTGTGTTTTGTTTCTGTTTCTCAGGGTCTTCATCAGCCCTTAACTTTGACTACAGGGCAGAGTCAGCTTGTGTTTACTCACGTACCTTCTACAGAGGTTTGTCAATATTTCTCCTGAATCTTGTCTGCCTGTCTCTCTTCCTGTCTGTCTTCCTGTCTCTCTGCCTGTCTGTCTGCCTGTCTTTCTTCCTGTCTCTCTTCCTGTCTGCCTGTCTCTCTTCCTGTCTGTCTGTCTGTCTTTCTTCCTGTCTGTCTGTCTGTCTTTCTTCCTGTCTTTCTTCCTGTCTCTCTGCCTGTCTGTCTTTCTTTCTGTCTCTCTTCCTGTCTGCCTGTCTGCCTGCTTGTCTGTAGCAATAATTTATTAAACATTACATTGTTATAAGTTTGTTCTGTGTTTTGTTTCTGTTTCTCAGGGTCTTCATCTGCTCTGTAGTCAGTTAAGGGCTGAGTCAGCTTGTGTTTACTCACGTACCTTCTACAGAGGTTTGTCAATATTTGTCTCCTGTTATAAGTTTGTTCTGTGTTTTGTTTCTGTTTCTCAGGGTCTTCATCTGCTCTGTAGTCAGTTAAGGGCTGAGTCAGCTTGTGTTTACTCACGTACCTTCTACAGAGGTTTGTCAATATTTGTCTCCTGAATCTTGTCTGCCTGTCTCTCTTCCTGTCTGTCTGCCTGTCTGTAATTTATTGAACTCTAGCAATAATTTATTAAACATTACATTGTTATAAGTTTGTTCTGTGTTTTGTTTCTGTTTCTCAGGGTCTTCATCAGCCCTTAACTTTGACTACAGGGCAGAGTCAGCTTGTGTTTACTCGCGTACCTTCTACAGAGGTTTGTCAATATTTGTCTCCTGAATCTTGTCTGCCTGTCTCTCTTCCTGTCTGTCTGCCTGTCTGTAATTTATTGAACTCTAGCAATAATTTATTAAACATTACATTGTTATAAGTTTGTTCTGTGTTTTTTTTCTGTTTCTCAGGGTCTTCATCTGCTCTGTAGTCAGTTAAGGGCAGAGTCAGCTTGTGTTTACTCACGTACCTTCTACAGAGGTTTGTCAATATTTGTCTCCTGAATCTTGTCTGCCTGTCTCTCTTCCTGTCTGTCTGTCTGTCTTTCTTCCTGTCTGTCTGCCTGTCTGTAATTTATTGAACTCTAGCAATAATTTATTAAACATTACATTGTTTTAAGTTTGTTCTGTGTTTTGTTTCAGTTTCTCAGGGTCTTCATCAGCCCTTAACTTTGACTACAGAGCAGAGTCAGCTTATGTTTACTCACGTACCTTCTACAGAGGTTTGTCAATATTTGTCTCCTGAGTCTTGTCTGCCTGTCTCTCTTCCTGTCTGTCTGTCTGTCTGTAATTTATTGAAATATAGCAATAATTTATTAAACATTACATTGTTTTAAGTTTGTTCTGTGTTTTGTCTGTTTCTCAGGGTCTTCATCAGCCCTTAACTTTGACTACAGAGCAGAGTCAGCTTGTTTACTCACGTACCTTCTACAGAGGTTTGTCAATATTTGTCTCCTGAATCTTGTCTGCCTGTCTCTCTTCCTGTCTGTCTGCCTGTCTGTAATTTATCGAAATCTAGCAATAATCTATTAAACATTACATTGTTATAAGTTTGTTCTGTGTTTTGTTTCTGTTTCTCAGGGTCTTCATCTACTCTGTAGTCAGTTAAGGACAGAGTCAGCTTGTGTTTACTCACGTACCTTCTACAGAGGTTTGTCAATATTTGTCTCCTGAATCTTGTCTGCCTGTCTCTCTTCCTGTCTGTCTGTCTTTCTTCCTGTCTGTCTGCCTGTCTGTAATTTATTGAACTCTAGCAATAATTTATTAAACATTACATTGTTTTAAGTTTGTTCTGTGTTTTGTTTCTGTTTCTCAGGGTCTTCATCAGCCCTTAACTTTGACTACAGAGCAGAGTCAGCTTGTGTTTACTCACGTACCTTCTACAGAGGTTTGTCAATATTTCTCCTGAAATTTTGTCTGCCTGTCTCTCTTCCTGTCTGCCTGTCTCTCTTCCTGTCTGCCTGTCTCTCTTCCTGTCTGTCTGCCTGTCTGTAATTTATTGAATTCTAGCAATAATTTATTAAACATTACATTGTTATAAGTTTGTTCTATGTTTCTGTTTCTCAGGGTCTTCATCTGCTCTGTAGTCAGTTAAGGGCAGAGTCAGCTTGTGTTTACTCACGTACCTTCTACAGAGGTTTGTCAATATTTGTCTCCTGAATCTTGTCTGCCTGTCTCTCTTCCTGTCTGTCTGCCTGTCTGTAATTTATCGAAATCTAGCAATAATCTATTAAACATTACATTGTTATAAGTTTGTTCTGTGTTTTGTTTCTGTTTCTCAGGGTCTTCATCTACTCTGTAGTCAGTTAAGGGCAGAGTCAGCTTGTTTACTCACGTACCTTCTACAGAGGTTTGTCAATATTTGTCTCCTGAATCTTGTCTGCCTGTCTCTCTTCCTGTCTGTCTGTCTGTCTGTAATTTATTGAACTCTAGCAGTAATTTAATAAACATTACATTGTTTTAAGTTTGTTCTGTGTTTTGTTTCTGTTTCTCAGGGTCTTCATCTGCTCTGTAGTCAGTTAAGGGCAGAGTCAGCTTGTGTTTACTCACGTACCTTCTACAGAGGTTTGTCAATATTTGTCTCCTGAATCTTGTCTGCCTGTCTCTCTTCCTGTCTGTCTGTCTGTCTGTCTGTCTTTCTTCCTGTCTGTCTGCCTGTCTGTAATTTATTGAACTCTAGCAATAATTTATTAAACATTACATTGTTTTAAGTTTGTTCTGTGTTTTGTTTCTGTCTCTCAGGGTCTTCATCAGCCCTTAACTTTGACTACAGAGCAGAGTCAGCTTGTTTACTCACGTACCTTCTACAGAGGTTTGTCAATATTTGTCTCCTGAATCTTGTCTGCCTGTCTCTCTTCCTGTCTGTCTGTCTGTCTGTCTCTCTTCCTGTCTGTCTGCCTGTCTGTAATTTATTGAACTCTAGCAATAATTTATTAAACATTACATTGTTTTAAGTTTGTTCTGTGTTTTGTTTCTGTTTCTCAGGGTCTTCATCAGCCCTTAACTTTGACTACAGAGCAGAGTCAGCTTGTGTTTACTCACGTACCTTCTACAGAGGTTTGTCAATATTTGTCTCCTAAATCTTGTCTGCCTGTCTCTCTCCCTGTCTGTCTGTCTGTCTGTAATTTATTGAAATCTAGCAATAATTTATTAAACATTACATTGTTATAAGTTTGTTCTGTGTTTTGTTTCTGTTTCTCAGGGTCTTCATCAGCCCTTAACTTTGACTACAGAGCAGAGTCAGCTTGTGTTTACTCACGTACCTTCTACAGAGGTTTGTCAATATTTGTCTCCTGAATCTTGTCTGCCTGTCTCTCTTCCTGTCTGTCTGTCTCTCTTCCTGTCTGTCTGTCTGTCTGTCTCTCTTCCTGTCTGTCTGCCTGTCTGTAATTTATTGAACTCTAGCAATAATTTATTAAACATTACATTGTTTTAAGTTTGTTCTGTGTTTTGTTTCTGTTTTTCAGGGTCTTCATCTGCTCTGTAGTCAGTTAAGGACAGAGTCAGCTTGTGTTTACTCACGTACCTTCTACAGAGGTTTGTCAATATTTGTCTCCTGAATCTTGTCTGCCTGTCTCTCTTCCTGTCTGTCTGTCTGTCTTTCTTCCTGTCTGTCTGCCTGTCTGTAATTTATTGAACTCTAGCAATAATTTATTAAACATTACATTGTTTTAAGTTTGTTCTGTGTTTTGTTTCTGTTTCTCAGGGTCTTCATCAGCCCTTAACTTTGACTACAGAGCAGAGTCAGCTTGTGTTTACTCACGTACCTTCTACAGAGGTTTGTCAATATTTCTCCTGAAATTTTGTCTGCCTGTCTCTCTTCCCGTCTGCCTGTCTCTCTTCCTGTCTGTCTGCCTGTCTGTAATTTATTGAATTCTAGCAATAATTTATTAAACATTACATTGTTATAAGTTTGTTCTATGTTTCTGTTTCTCAGGGTCTTCATCTGCTCTGTAGTCAGTTAAGGGCAGAGTCAGCTTGTGTTTACTCACGTACCTTCTACAGAGGTTTGTCAATATTTGTCTCCTGAATCTTGTCTGCCTGTCTCTCTTCCTGTCTGTCTGTCTGTCTGTAATTTATTGAACTCTAGCTATAATTTATTAAACATTACATTGTTATAAGTTTGTTCTGTGTTTTGTTTCTGTTTCTCAGGGTCTTCATCAGCCCTTAACTTTGACTATAGAGCAGAGTCAGCTTGTGTTTACTCACGTACCTTCTACAGAGGTTTGTCAATATTTGTCTCCTGAATCTTGTCTGCCTGTCTCTCTTCCTGTCTGTCTGCCTGTCTGTAATTTATTGAACTCTAGCAATAATTTATTAAACATTACATTGTTTTAAGTTTGTTCTGTGTTTTGTTTCTGTTTCTCAGGGTGTTCATCAGCCCTTAACTTTGACTACAGAGCAGAGTCAGCTTGTGTTTACTCGCGTACCTTCTACAGAGGTTTGTCAATATTTGTCTCCTGAATCTTGTCTGTCTGTCTCTCTTCCTGTCTGTCTGTCTGTCTGCCTGTCTGTAATTTATTGAACTCTAGCAATAATTTATTAAACATTACATTGTTTTAAGTTTGTTCTGTGTTTTGTTTCTGTTTCTCAGGGTCTTCATCAGCCCTTAACTTTGACTACAGAGCAGAGTCAGCTTGTGTTTACTCACGTACCTTCTACAGAGGTTTGTCAATATTTGTCTCCTGAATCTTGTCTGCCTGTCTCTCTTCCTGTCTGTCTGTCTGTCTGCCTGTCTCTCTTCCTGTCTGTCTGTCTGTCTGTCTGTATGTCTGTCTGTCTGTCTGTCTCTCTTCCTGTCTGTCTGCCTGTCAGTCATTTATTGAACTCTAGCAATAATTTATTAAACATTACATTGTTTTAAGTTTGTTCTGTGTTTTGTTTCTGTTTCTCAGGGTCTTCATCAGCCCTTAACTTTGACTACAGAGCAGAGTCAGCTTGTTTACTCGCGTACCTTCTACAGAGGTTTGTCAATATTTGTCTCCTGAATCTTGTCTGCCTGTCTCTCTTCCTGTCTGTCTGTCTGTCTCTCTTCCTGTCTGTCTGTAATTTATTGAAATCTAGCAATAATTTATTAAACATTACATTGTTTTAAGTTTGTTCTGTTTTGTTTCTGTTTCTCAGGGTCTTTATCTGCTCTGTAGTCAGTTAAGGGCAGAGTCAGCTTGTGTTTACTCACGTACCTTCTACAGAGGTTTGTCAATATTTGTCTCCTGAATCTTGTCTGCCTGTCTCTCTTCCTGTCTGTCTGTCTGTCTGTCTGTCTGTCTGTCTGTCTGTCTGTCTGTAATTTATTGCATTCTAGCAATAATTTATTAAACATTACATTGTTTTAAGTTTGTTCTGTGTTTTGTTTCTGTTTCTCAGGGTCTTCATCAGCCCTTAACTTTGACTACAGAGCAGAGTCAGCTTGTGTTTACTCACGTACCTTCTACAGAGGTTTGTCTATTTGTCTCCTGAATCTTGTCTGCCTGTCTCTCTTCCTGTCTGTCTGTCTGTCTGTCTGTCTGTCTGTCTAATTTATTGCATTCTAGCAATAATTTATTAAACATTACATTGTTTTAAGTTTGTTCTGTGTTTTGTTTCTGTTTCTCAGGGTCTTCATCAGCCCTTAACTTTGACTACAGAGCAGAGTCAGCTTGTGTTTACTCACGTACCTTCTACAGAGGTTTGTCAATATTTGTCTCCTGAATCTTGTCTGCCTGTCTCTCTTCCTGTCTGTCTGTCTGTCTGTAATTTATTGAACTCTAGCAATAATTTATTAAACATTACATTGTTTTAAGTTTGTTCTGTGTTTTGTTTCAGTTTCTCAGGGTCTTCATCAGCCCTTAACTTTGACTACAGAGCAGAGTCAGCTTGTGTTTACTCACGTACCTTCTACAGAGGTTTGTCAATATTTGTCTCCTGAAATTTTGTCTGCCTGTCTCTCTTCCTGTCTGCCTGTCTCTCTTCCTGTCTGCCTGTCTGTAATTTATTGAACTCTAGCAATAATTTATTAAACATTACATTGTTTTAAGTTTGTTCTGTGTTTTGTTTCGGTTTCTCAGGGTCTTCATCAGCCCTTAACTTTGACTACAGGGCAGAGTCAGCTTGTGTTTACTCACGTACCTTCTACAGAGGTTTGTCAATATTTGTCTCCTGAATCTTGTCTGCCTGTCTCTCTTCCTGTCTGCCTGTCTGTAATTTATTGAACTCTAGCAATAATTTATTAAACATTACATTGTTTTAAGTTTGTTCTGTGTTTTGTTTCGGTTTCTCAGGGTCTTCATCAGCCCTTAACTTTGACTACAGAGCAGAGTCAGCTTGTGTTTACTCACGTTCCTTCTACAGAGGCTTGTCAATATTTGTCTCCTGAATCTTGTCTGCCTGTCTCTCTTCCTGTCTGTCTGTCTGTCTGCCTGTCAGTAATTTATTGAACTCTAGCAATAATTTATTAAACTTTATTGTCACAGGCCGGGGTGGACTTCCCTCCCCTTCACAACGTACCACCTCGAGGAGTTACCCAGAGACAACAGACCAGACAAAATAATTATCAAAAACTTGTATTTTATTTAGTTAAAACAAGTCCATTCTCAACTTAAAATCCACCGACTGATCCACTTCTCTCTCCCACCAGGTTGCGTGGGAAGTTCACCCAACGGTTCCTCTCGACCGGAGGTAAGCAATGGAGCAAGCACTGGTAAGGTTTCGCACGGCGGTGCCTCTTCAGCTGGAGGTAAGTAATGGCACAGACACTGGCAGGGGTTTCGCACAGCAGTTCCTCTTCGGCTGGAGGTAAGTAATGGCACAGGCACTGGCAGGGGTTTCACACAGCAACTCCTCCTTGGCCGGAGGTGGGTAACGGAGCAGGCACTGGCAAGGGTTCGCACGGCGGCTCTTCTTCAGTCGGAACGTAAGTACTGGAGCAAGCGCTGGTAGGAAATTGACAACAAAGGAAGGGGTTACTCTTCTCACAGGACAGCATCAATCATTTGAGTGTCACCTCTCTTTGGGATAGATGGAAGGGTCGGGCAGGGAATCATCAGTCGCACTCCAGTAATCCGTCACAGATGGCCACCGGGGAACTCTCTCGTCCCCTCCACAGGACACACTCGCTAGCTGGGGGGCCACTCCCCCTCCGCAATCCAACAACCGTTGGGACACAGCAACAGTCAGTATCTTCCCCACGGAATGGTAATGGCCGCTTCCACTGGCGGCGGGCAATTTCTCTACGTTCAAAGAACAACCGTGGTAAGTACAGGGTTTGACAACCAACAACTGGATCTTCTTACCACCGAGCAATGATGGCAGCATCCACTAGCAGTGGGCGGTTTCTCTGTTCACAGAACCACAGGGGTGAGTACAGGTTTCAACAGTCAACAGCTGACTACAACAACTTTGACTACAGAGCAGAGTCAGCTTGTGTTTACTCATGTACCTTCTACAGAGGTTTGTCAATATTTGTCTCCTGAATCTTGTCTGCCTGTCTCTCTTCCTGTCTGTCTGTCTGTCTCTCTTCCTGTCTGTCTGCCTGTCTGTAATTTATTGAACTCTAGCAATAATTTATTAAACATTACATTGTTTTAAGTTTGTTCTGTGTTTTGTTTCTGTTTCTCAGGGTCTTCATCAGCCCTTAACTTTGACTACAGGGCAGAGTCAGCTTGTGTTTACTCACGTACCTTCTACAGAGGTTTGTCAATATTTGTCTCCTGAATCTTGTCTGCCTGTCTCTCTTCCTGTCTGTCTGTCTGTCTGTAATTTATTGAACTCTAGCAATAATTTATTAAACATTACATTGTTTTAAGTTTGTTCTGTGTTTTGTTTCAGTTTCTCAGGGTCTTCATCAGCCCTTAACTTTGACTACAGAGCAGAGTCAGCTTGTGTTTACTCACGTACCTTCTACAGAGGTTTGTCAATATTTGTCTCCTGAAATTTTGTCTGCCTGTCTCTCTTCCTGTCTGCCTGTCTCTCTTCCTGTCTGCCTGTCTGTAATTTATTGAACTCTAGCAATAATTTATTAAACATTACATTGTTTTAAGTTTGTTCTGTGTTTTGTTTCGGTTTCTCAGGGTCTTCATCAGCCCTTAACTTTGACTACAGGGCAGAGTCAGCTTGTGTTTACTCACGTACCTTCTACAGAGGTTTGTCAATATTTGTCTCCTGAATCTTGTCTGCCTGTCTCTCTTCCTGTCTGCCTGTCTGTAATTTATTGAACTCTAGCAATAATTTATTAAACATTACATTGTTTTAAGTTTGTTCTGTGTTTTGTTTCGGTTTCTCAGGGTCTTCATCAGCCCTTAACTTTGACTACAGAGCAGAGTCAGCTTGTGTTTACTCACGTTCCTTCTACAGAGGCTTGTCAATATTTGTCTCCTGAATCTTGTCTGCCTGTCTCTCTTCCTGTCTGTCTGTCTGTCTGCCTGTCAGTAATTTATTGAACTCTAGCAATAATTTATTAAACTTTATTGTCACAGGCCGGGGTGGACTTCCCTCCCCTTCACAACGTACCACCTCGAGGAGTTACCCAGAGACAACAGACCAGACAAAATAATTATCAAAAACTTGTATTTTATTTAGTTAAAACAAGTCCATTCTCAACTTAAAATCCACCGACTGATCCACTTCTCTCTCCCACCAGGTTGCGTGGGAAGTTCACCCAACGGTTCCTCTCGACCGGAGGTAAGCAATGGAGCAAGCACTGGTAAGGTTTCGCACGGCGGTGCCTCTTCAGCTGGAGGTAAGTAATGGCACAGACACTGGCAGGGGTTTCGCACAGCAGTTCCTCTTCGGCTGGAGGTAAGTAATGGCACAGGCACTGGCAGGGGTTTCACACAGCAACTCCTCCTTGGCCGGAGGTGGGTAACGGAGCAGGCACTGGCAAGGGTTCGCACGGCGGCTCTTCTTCAGTCGGAACGTAAGTACTGGAGCAAGCGCTGGTAGGAAATTGACAACAAAGGAAGGGGTTACTCTTCTCACAGGACAGCATCAATCATTTGAGTGTCACCTCTCCTTGGGATAGATGGAAGGGTCGGGCAGGGAATCATCAGTCGCACTCCAGTAATCCGTCACAGATGGCCACCGGGGAACTCTCTCGTCCCCTCCACAGGACACACTCGCTAGCTGGGGGGCCACTCCCCCTCCGCAATCCAACAACCGTTGGGACACAGCAACAGTCAGTATCTTCCCCACGGAATGGTGATGGCCGCTTCCACTGGCGGCGGGCAATTTCTCTACGTTCAAAGAACAACCGTGGTAAGTACAGGGTTTGACAACCAACAACTGGATCTTCTTACCACCGAGCAATGATGGCAGCATCCACTAGCAGTGGGCGGTTTCTCTGTTCACAGAACCACAGGGGTGAGTACAGGTTTCAACAGTCAACAGCTGACTACAACAACTTTGACTACAGAGCAGAGTCAGCTTGTGTTTACTCATGTACCTTCTACAGAGGTTTGTCAATATTTGTCTCCTGAATCTTGTCTGCCTGTCTCTCTTCCTGTCTGTCTGTCTGTCTCTCTTCCTGTCTGTCTGCCTGTCTGTAATTTATTGAACTCTAGCAATAATTTATTAAACATTACATTGTTTTAAGTTTGTTCTGTGTTTTGTTTCTGTTTCTCAGGGTCTTCATCAGCCCTTAACTTTGACTACAGGGCAGAGTCAGCTTGTGTTTACTCACGTACCTTCTACAGAGGTTTGTCAATATTTGTCTCCTGAATCTTGTCTGCCTGTCTCTCTTCCTGTCTGTCTGTCTGTCTGTAATTTATTGAACTCTAGCAATAATTTATTAAACATTACATTGTTTTAAGTTTGTTCTGTGTTTTGTTTCAGTTTCTCAGGGTCTTCATCAGCCCTTAACTTTGACTACAGAGCAGAGTCAGCTTGTGTTTACTCACGTACCTTCTACAGAGGTTTGTCAATATTTGTCTCCTGAAATTTTGTCTGCCTGTCTCTCTTCCTGTCTGCCTGTCTCTCTTCCTGTCTGCCTGTCTGTAATTTATTGAACTCTAGCAATAATTTATTAAACATTACATTGTTTTAAGTTTGTTCTGTGTTTTGTTTCGGTTTCTCAGGGTCTTCATCAGCCCTTAACTTTGACTACAGGGCAGAGTCAGCTTGTGTTTACTCACGTACCTTCTACAGAGGTTTGTCAATATTTGTCTCCTGAATCTTGTCTGCCTGTCTCTCTTCCTGTCTGCCTGTCTGTAATTTATTGAACTCTAGCAATAATTTATTAAACATTACATTGTTTTAAGTTTGTTCTGTGTTTTGTTTCGGTTTCTCAGGGTCTTCATCAGCCCTTAACTTTGACTACAGAGCAGAGTCAGCTTGTGTTTACTCACGTTCCTTCTACAGAGGCTTGTCAATATTTGTCTCCTGAATCTTGTCTGCCTGTCTCTCTTCCTGTCTGTCTGTCTGTCTGCCTGTCAGTAATTTATTGAACTCTAGCAATAATTTATTAAACTTTATTGTCACAGGCCGGGGTGGACTTCCCTCCCCTTCACAACGTACCACCTCGAGGAGTTACCCAGAGACAACAGACCAGACAAAATAATTATCAAAAACTTGTATTTTATTTAGTTAAAACAAGTCCATTCTCAACTTAAAATCCACCGACTGATCCACTTCTCTCTCCCACCAGGTTGCGTGGGAAGTTCACCCAACGGTTCCTCTCGACCGGAGGTAAGCAATGGAGCAAGCACTGGTAAGGTTTCGCACGGCGGTGCCTCTTCAGCTGGAGGTAAGTAATGGCACAGACACTGGCAGGGGTTTCGCACAGCAGTTCCTCTTCGGCTGGAGGTAAGTAATGGCACAGGCACTGGCAGGGGTTTCACACAGCAACTCCTCCTTGGCCGGAGGTGGGTAACGGAGCAGGCACTGGCAAGGGTTCGCACGGCGGCTCTTCTTCAGTCGGAACGTAAGTACTGGAGCAAGCGCTGGTAGGAAATTGACAACAAAGGAAGGGGTTACTCTTCTCACAGGACAGCATCAATCATTTGAGTGTCACCTCTCTTTGGGATAGATGGAAGGGTCGGGCAGGGAATCATCAGTCGCACTCCAGTAATCCGTCACAGATGGCCACCGGGGAACTCTCTCGTCCCCTCCACAGGACACACTCGCTAGCTGGGGGGCCACTCCCCCTCCGCAATCCAACAACCGTTGGGACACAGCAACAGTCAGTATCTTCCCCACGGAATGGTGATGGCCGCTTCCACTGGCGGCGGGCAATTTCTCTACGTTCAAAGAACAACCGTGGTAAGTACAGGGTTTGACAACCAACAACTGGATCTTCTTACCACCGAGCAATGATGGCAGCATCCACTAGCAGTGGGCGGTTTCTCTGTTCACAGAACCACAGGGGTGAGTACAGGTTTCAACAGTCAACAGCTGACTACAACAACTTTGACTACAGAGCAGAGTCAGCTTGTGTTTACTCATGTACCTTCTACAGAGGTTTGTCAATATTTGTCTCCTGAATCTTGTCTGCCTGTCTCTCTTCCTGTCTGTCTGTCTGTCTCTCTTCCTGTCTGTCTGCCTGTCTGTAATTTATTGAACTCTAGCAATAATTTATTAAACATTACATTGTTTTAAGTTTGTTCTGTGTTTTGTTTCTGTTTCTCAGGGTCTTCATCAGCCCTTAACTTTGACTACAGGGCAGAGTCAGCTTGTGTTTACTCACATAACTTCTACAGAGGTTTGTCAATATTTGTCTCCTGAAATTTTGTCTGCCTGTCTCTCTTCCTGTCTGCCTGTCTCTCTTCCTGTATGCCTGTCTGTAATTTATTGAACTCTAGCAATAATTTATTAAACATTACATTGTTTTAAGTTTGTTCTGTGTTTTGTTTCGGTTTCTCAGGGTCTTCATCAGCCCTTAACTTTGACTACAGGGCAGAGTCAGCTTGTGTTTACTCACATAACTTCTACAGAGGTTTGTCAATATTTGTCTCCTGAATCTTGTCTGCCTGTCTCTCTTCCTGTCTGTCTGCCTGTCTGTAATTTATTGAATTCTAGCAATAATTTATTAAACATTACATTGTTTTAAGTTTGTTCTGTTTTGTTTCTGTTTCTCAGGGTCTTCATCAGCCCTTAACTTTGACTACAGAGCAGAGTCAGCTTGTGTTTACTCACGTACCTTCTACAGAGGTTTGTCAATATTTGTCTCCTGAATCTTGTCTGCCTGTCTCTCTTCCTGTCTGTCTGTCTCTCTTCCTGTCTGTCTGTCTGTCTGTCTGTCTGTCTGTAATTTATTGAAATCTAGCAATAATTTATTAAACATTACATTGTTATAAGTTTGTTCTGTGTTTTGTTTCTGTTTCTCAGGGTCTTCATCTGCTCTGTAGTCAGTTAAGGGCAGAGTCAGCTTGTGTTTACTCGCGTACCTTCTACAGAGGTTTGTCAATATTTGTCTCCTGAATCTTGTCTGCCTGTCTCTCTTCCTGTCTGTCTGTCTGTCTGTCTGTAATTTATTGAATTCTAGCAATAATTTATTAAACATTACATTGTTATAAGTTTGTTCTGTGTTTCTGTTTCTCAGGGTCTTTATCTGCTCTGTAGTCAGTTAAGGGCTGAGTCAGCTTGTGTTTACTCACGTACCTTCTACAGAGGTTTGTCAATATTTGTCTCCTGAATCTTGTCTGCCTGTCTCTCTTCCTGTCTGTCTGCCTGTCTGTAATTTATTGAATTCTAGCAATAATTTATTAAACATTACATTGTTTTAAGTTTGTTCTGTTTTGTTTCTGTTTCTCAGGGTCTTCATCAGCCCTTAACTTTGACTACAGAGCAGAGTCAGCTTGTGTTTACTCACGTACCTTCTACAGAGGTTTGTCAATATTTGTCTCCTGAATCTTGTCTGCCTGTCTCTCTTCCTGTCTGTCTGCCTGTCTGTAATTTATTGAATTCTAGCAATAATTTATTAAACATTACATTGTTTTAAGTTTGTTCTGTTTTGTTTCTGTTTCTCAGGGTCTTCATCAGCCCTTAACTTTGACTACAGAGCAGAGTCAGCTTGTTTACTCACGTACCTTCTACAGAGGTTTGTCAATATTTGTCTCCTAAATCTTGTCTGCCTGTCTCTCTTCCTGTCTGTCTGCCTGTCTGTAATTTATTGAATTCTAGCAATAATTTATTAAACATTACATTGTTTTAAGTTTGTTCTGTTTTGTTTCTGTTTCTCAGGGTCTTCATCAGCCCTTAACTTTGACTACAGAGCAGAGTCAGCTTGTGTTTACTCACGTACCTTCTACAGAGGTTTGTCAATATTTGTCTCCTGAATCTTGTCTGCCTGTCTCTCTTCCTGTCTGTCTGCCTGTCTGTAATTTATTGAATTCTAGCAATAATTTATTAAAGATTACATTGTTATAAGTTTGTTCTGTGTTTCTGTTTCTCAGGGTCTTTATCTGCTCTGTAGTCAGTTAAGGGCAGAGTCAGCTTGTGTTTACTCACGTACCTTCTACAGAGGTTTGTCAATATTTGTCTCCTGAATCTTGTCTGCCTGTCTCTCTTCCTGTCTGTCTGCCTGTCTGTAATTTATTGAATTCTAGCAATAATTTATTAAACATTACATTGTTTTAAGTTTGTTCTGTTTTGTTTCTGTTTCTCAGGGTCTTCATCAGCCCTTAACTTTGACTACAGAGCAGAGTCAGCTTGTGTTTAATCACGTACCTTCTACAGAGGTTTGTCAATATTTGTCTCCTGAATCTTGTCTGCCTGTCTCTCTTCCTGTCTGTCTGTCTGTCTGTAATTTATTGAATTCTAGCAATAATTTATTAAACATTACATTGTTATAAGTTTGTTCTGTGTTTCTGTTTCTCAGGGTCTTCATCTGGTCTGTAGTCAGTTAAGGGCAGAGTCAGCTTGTTTACTCACGTACCTTCTACAGAGGTTTGTCAATATTTGTCTCCTGAATCTTGTCTGTCTGTCTCTCTTCCTGTCTGTCTGTCTGTCTCTCTTCCTGTCTGTCTGCCTGTCTGTAATTTATTGAACTCTAGCAATAATTTATTAAACATTACATTGTTTTAAGTTTGTTCTGTGTTTTGTTTCTGTTTCTCAGGGTCTTCATCAGCCCTTAACTTTGACTACAGAGCAGAGTCAGCTTGTGTTTACTCACGTACCTTCTACAGAGGTTTGTCAATATTTGTCTCCTGAATCTTGTCTGCCTGTCTCTCTTCCTGTCTGTCTGCCTGTCTGTAATTTATTGAATTCTAGCAATAATTTATTAAACATTACATTGTTATAAGTTTGTTTTGTGTTTCTGTTTCTCAGGGTCTTTATCTGCTCTGTAGTCAGTTAAGGGCAGAGTCAGCTTGTGTTTACTCACGTACCTTCTACAGAGGTTTGTCAATATTTGTCTCCTGAATCTTGTCTGCCTGTCTCTCTTCCTGTCTGTCTGCCTGTCTGTAATTTATTGAATTCTAGCAATAATTTATTAAACATTACATTGTTTTAAGTTTGTTCTGTGTTTTGTTTCTGTTTCTCAGGGTCTTCATCTGCTCTGTAGTCAGTTAAGGGCAGAGTCAGCTTGTGTTTACTCACGTACCTTCTACAGAGGTTTGTCAATATTTGTCTCCTGAATCTTGTCTGCCTGTCTCTCTTCCTGTCTGTCTGCCTGTCTGTAATTTATTGAACTCTAGCAATAATTTATTAAACATTACATTGTTTTAAGTTTGTTCTGTTTTGTTTCTGTTTCTCAGGGTCTTCATCAGCCCTTAACTTTGACTACAGAGCAGAGTCAGCTTGTGTTTACTCACGTACCTTCTACAGAGGTTTGTCAATATTTGTCTCCTGAATCTTGTCTGCCTGTCTCTCTTCCTGTCTGTCTGTCTGTCTGTAATTTATTGAATTCTAGCAATAATTTATTAAAGATTACATTGTTATAAGTTTGTTCTATGTTTCTGTTTCTCAGGGTCTTCATCTGCTCTGTAGTCAGTTAAGGGCAGAGTCAGCTTGTTTACTCACGTACCTTCTACAGAGGTTTGTCAATATTTGTCTCCTGAATCTTGTCTGTCTGTCTCTCTTCCTGTCTCTCTGTCTGTCTGTAATTTATTGAATTCTAGCAATAATTTATTAAACATTACATTGTTATAAGTTTGTTCTGTGTTTCTGTTTCTCAGGGTCTTCATCTGCTCTGTAGTCAGTTAAGGGCTGAGTCAGCTTGTGTTTACTCACGTACCTTCTACAGAGGTTTGTCAATATTTGTCTCCTAAATCTTGTCTGCCTGTCTCTCTTCCTGTCTGTCTGTCTGTCTGTCTTCCTGTCTGTCTGCCTGTCTGTAATTTATTGAACTCTAGCAATAATTTATTAAACATTACATTGTTTTAAGTTTGTTCTGTGTTTTGTTTCTGTTTCTCAGGGTCTTCATCAGCCCTTAACTTTGACTACAGAGCAGAGTCAGCTTGTGTTTACTCACGTACCTTCTACAGAGGTTTGTCAATATTTGTCTCCTGAATCTTGTCTGCCTGTCTCTCTTCCTGTCTGTCTGCCTGTCTGTAATTTATTGAACTCTAGCAATAATTTATTAAACATTACATTGTTTTAAGTTTGTTCTGTTTTGTTTCTGTTTCTCAGGGTCTTCATCAGCCCTTAACTTTGACTACAGAGCAGAGTCAGCTTGTGTTTACTCACGTACCTTCTACAGAGGTTTGTCAATATTTGTCTCCTGAATCTTGTCTGCCTGTCTCTCTTCCTGTCTGTCTGTCTGTCTGTAATTTATTGAATTCTAGCAATAATTTATTAAAGATTACATTGTTATAAGTTTGTTCTATGTTTCTGTTTCTCAGGGTCTTCATCTGCTCTGTAGTCAGTTAAGGGCAGAGTCAGCTTGTTTACTCACGTACCTTCTACAGAGGTTTGTCAATATTTGTCTCCTGAATCTTGTCTGTCTGTCTCTCTTCCTGTCTGTCTGTCTGTCTCTCTTCCTGTCTGTCTGCCTGTCTGTAATTTATTGAACTCTAGCAATAATTTATTAAACATTACATTGTTTTAAGTTTGTTCTGTGTTTTGTTTCTGTTTCTCAGGGTCTTCATCAGCCCTTAACTTTGACTACAGAGCAGAGTCAGCTTGTGTTTACTCACGTACCTTCTACAGAGGTTTGTCAATATTTGTCTCCTAAATCTTGTCTGCCTGTCTCTCTTCCTGTCTGTCTGCCTGTCTGTAATTTATTGAATTCTAGCAATAATTTATTAAACATTACATTGTTTTAAGTTTGTTCTGTTTTGTTTCTGTTTCTCAGGGTCTTCATCAGCCCTTAACTTTGACTACAGAGCAGAGTCAGCTTGTGTTTACTCACGTACCTTCTACAGAGGTTTGTCAATATTTGTCTCCTGAATCTTGTCTGCCTGTCTCTCTTCCTGTCTGTCTGCCTGTCTGTAATTTATTGAATTCTAGCAATAATTTATTAAACATTACATTGTTTTAAGTTTGTTCTGTGTTTTGTTTCTGTTTCTCAGGGTCTTCATCTGCTCTGTAGTCAGTTAAGGGCAGAGTCAGCTTGTGTTTACTCACGTACCTTCTACAGAGGTTTGTCAATATTTGTCTCCTGAATCTTGTCTGCCTGTCTCTCTTCCTGTCTGTCTGCCTGTCTGTAATTTATTGAACTCTAGCAATAATTTATTAAACATTACATTGTTTTAAGTTTGTTCTGTTTTGTTTCTGTTTCTCAGGGTCTTCATCAGCCCTTAACTTTGACTACAGAGCAGAGTCAGCTTGTGTTTACTCACGTACCTTCTACAGAGGTTTGTCAATATTTGTCTCCTGAATCTTGTCTGCCTGTCTCTCTTCCTGTCTGTCTGTCTGTCTGTAATTTATTGAATTCTAGCAATAATTTATTAAAGATTACATTGTTATAAGTTTGTTCTATGTTTCTGTTTCTCAGGGTCTTCATCTGCTCTGTAGTCAGTTAAGGGCAGAGTCAGCTTGTTTACTCACGTACCTTCTACAGAGGTTTGTCAATATTTGTCTCCTGAATCTTGTCTGTCTGTCTCTCTTCCTGTCTCTCTGTCTGTCTGTAATTTATTGAATTCTAGCAATAATTTATTAAACATTACATTGTTATAAGTTTGTTCTGTTTTGTTTCTGTTTCTCAGGGTCTTCATCAGCCCTTAACTTTGACTACAGAGCAGAGTCAGCTTGTGTTTACTCACGTACCTTCTACAGAGGTTTGTCAATATTTGTCTCCTGAATCTTGTCTGCCTGTCTCTCTTCCTGTCTGTCTGCCTGTCTGTAATTTATTGAATTCTAGCAATAATTTATTAAACATTACATTGTTTTAAGTTTGTTCTGTTTTGTTTCTGTTTCTCAGGGTCTTCATCAGCCCTTAACTTTGACTACAGGGCAGAGTCAGCTTGTGTTTACTCACGTACCTTCTACAGAGGTTTGTCAATATTTGTCTCCTAAATCTTGTCTGCCTGTCTCTCTTCCTGTCTGTCTGTCTGTCTGTCTTCCTGTCTGTCTGCCTGTCTGTAATTTATTGAACTCTAGCAATAATTTATTAAACATTACATTGTTTTAAGTTTGTTCTGTGTTTTGTTTCTGTTTCTCAGGGTCTTCATCAGCCCTTAACTTTGACTACAGAGCAGAGTCAGCTTGTGTTTACTCACGTACCTTCTACAGAGGTTTGTCAATATTTGTCTCCTGAATCTTGTCTGCCTGTCTCTCTTCCTGTCTGTCTGCCTGTCTGTAATTTATTGAACTCTAGCAATAATTTATTAAACATTACATTGTTTTAAGTTTGTTCTGTTTTGTTTCTGTTTCTCAGGGTCTTCATCAGCCCTTAACTTTGACTACAGAGCAGAGTCAGCTTGTGTTTACTCACGTACCTTCTACATAGGTTTGTCAATATTTGTCTCCTGAATCTTGTCTGCCTGTCTCTCTTCCTGTCTGTCTGTCTGTCTGTAATTTATTGAATTCTAGCAATAATTTATTAAAGATTACATTGTTATAAGTTTGTTCTATGTTTCTGTTTCTCAGGGTCTTCATCTGCTCTGTAGTCAGTTAAGGGCAGAGTCAGCTTGTTTACTCACGTACCTTCTACAGAGGTTTGTCAATATTTGTCTCCTGAATCTTGTCTGCCTGTCTCTCTTCCTGTCTGTCTGTCTGTCTGTAATTTATTGAATTCTAGCAATAATTTATTAAACATTACATTGTTATAAGTTTGTTCTGTGTTTTGTTTCTGTTTCTCAGGGTCTTCATCAGCCCTTAACTTTGACTACAGGGCAGAGTCAGCTTGTGTTTACTCACGTACCTTCTACAGAGGTTTGTCAATATTTGTCTCCTGAATCTTGTCTGCCTGTCTCTCTTCCTGTCTGTCTGCCTGTCTGTAATTTATTGAACTCTAGCAATAATTTATTAAACATTACATTGTTTTAAGTTTGTTCTGTGTTTTGTTTCTGTTTCTCAGGGTCTTCATCAGCCCTTAACTTTGACTACAGAGCAGAGTCAGCTTGTGTTTACTCACGTACCTTCTACAGAGGTTTGTCAATATTTGTCTCCTGAATCTTGTCTGCCTGTCTCTCTTCCTGTCTGTCTGTCTGTCTGTAATTTATTGAATTCTAGCAATAATTTATTAAACATTACATTGTTTTAAGTTTGTTCTGTGTTTTGTTTCTGTTTCTCAGGGTCTTCATCAGCCCTTAACTTTGACTACAGGGCAGAGTCAGCTTGTGTTTACTCACGTACCTTCTACAGAGGTTTGTCAATATTTGTCTCCTGAATCTTGTCTGCCTGTCTCTCTTCCTGTCTGTCTGTCTGTCTGTAATTTATTGAATTCTAGCAATAATTTATTAAACATTACATTGTTATAAGTTTGTTCTGTGTTTCTGTTTCTCAGGGTCTTTATCTGCTCTGTAGTCAGTTAAGGGCAGAGTCAGCTTGTGTTTACTCACGTACCTTCTACAGAGGTTTGTCAATATTTGTCTCCTGAATCTTGTCTGCCTGTCTCTCTTCCTGTCTGTCTGTCTGTCTGTCTGTCTGTCTGTCTGTCTGTCTGTCTGTCTGTAATTTATTGAAATCTAGCAATAATTTATTAAACATTACATTGTTTTAAGTTTGTTCTGTGTTTTGTTTCTGTTTCTCAGGGTCTTCATCAGCCCTTAACTTTGACTACAGAGCAGAGTCAGCTTGTGTTTACTCACGTACCTTCTACAGAGGTTTGTCAATATTTCTCCTGAATCTTGTCTGCCTGTCTCTCTTCCTGTCTGTCTGTCTGTCTGTCTGTCTGTCTGTCTGTCTGTCTGTCTGTAATTTATTGAAATCTAGCAATAATTTATTAAACATTACATTGTTTTAAGTTTGTTCTGTGTTTTGTTTCTGTTTCTCAGGGTCTTCATCAGCCCTTAACTTTGACTACAGAGCAGAGTCAGCTTGTGTTTACTCACGTACCTTCTACAGAGGTTTGTCAATATTTGTCTCCTGAATCTTGTCTGCCCGTCTCTCTTCCTGTCTCTCTGTCTCTCTTCCTGTCTGTCTGCCTGTCTGTAATTTATTGAAATCTAGCAATAATTTATTAAACATTACATTGTTTTAAGTTTGTTCTGTGTTTTGTTTCTGTTTCTCAGGGTCTTCATCAGCCCTTAACTTTGACTACAGAGCAGAGTCAGCTTGTGTTTACTCACGTACCTTCTACAGAGGTTTGTCAATATTTGTCTCCTGAATCTTGTCTGCCTGTCTCTCTTCCTGTCTGCCTGTCTCTCTTCCTGTCTGCCTGTCTCTCTTCCTGTCTGTCTGCCTGTCTGTAATTTATTGAATTCTAGCAATAATTTATTAAAGATTACATTGTTATAAGTTTGTTCTATGTTTCTGTTTCTCAGGGTCTTCATCTGCTCTGTAGTCAGTTAAGGGCAGAGTCAGCTTGTGTTTACTCACGTACCTTCTACAGAGGTTTGTCAATATTTGTCTCCTGAATCTTGTCTGCCTGTCTTTCTTCCTGTCTGTCTGCCTGTCTGTAATTTATTGAACTCTAGCAATAATTTATTAAACATTACATTGTTTTAAGTTTGTTCTGTGTTTTGTTTCTGTTTCTCAGGGTCTTCATCAGCCCTTAACTTTGACTACAGAGCAGAGTCAGCTTGTGTTTACTCACGTACCTTCTACAGAGGTTTGTCAATATTTGTCTCCTGAATCTTGTCTGCCTGTCTCTCTTCCTGTCTGTCTGTCTGTCTGTAATTTATTGAATTCTAGCAATAATTTATTAAACATTACATTGTTTTAAGTTTGTTCTGTGTTTTGTTTCTGTTTCTCAGGGTCTTCATCAGCCCTTAACTTTGACTACAGGGCAGAGTCAGCTTGTGTTTACTCACGTACCTTCTACAGAGGTTTGTCAATATTTGTCTCCTGAATCTTGTCTGCCTGTCTCTCTTCCTCTCTGTCTGTCTTTCTGTAATTTATTGAATTCTAGCAATAATTTATTAAACATTACATTGTTTTAAGTTTGTTCTGTGTTTTGTTTCTGTTTCTCAGGGTCTTCATCTGCTCTGTAGTCAGTTAAGGGCAGAGTCAGCTTGTGTTTACTCACGTACCTTCTACAGAGGTTTGTCAATATTTGTCTCCTAAATCTTGTCTGCCTGTCTCTCTTCCTGTCTGTCTGTCTGTCTGTCTTCCTGTCTGTCTGCCTGTCTGTAATTTATTGAACTCTAGCAATAATTTATTAAACATTACATTGTTTTAAGTTTGTTCTGTGTTTTGTTTCTGTTTCTCAGGGTCTTCATCAGCCCTTAACTTTGACTACAGAGCAGAGTCAGCTTGTGTTTACTCACGTACCTTCTACAGAGGTTTGTCAATATTTGTCTCCTGAATCTTGTCTGCCTGTCTCTCTTCCTGTCTGTCTGCCTGTCTGTAATTTATTGAATTCTAGCAATAATTTATTAAACATTACATTGTTATAAGTTTGTTCTGTGTTTCTGTTTCTCAGGGTCTTTATCTGCTCTGTAGTCAGTTAAGGGCAGAGTCAGCTTGTGTTTACTCACGTACCTTCTACAGAGGTTTGTCAATATTTGTCTCCTGAATCTTGTCTGCCTGTCTCTCTTCCTGTCTGTCTGCCTGTCTGTAATTTATTGAATTCTAGCAATAATTTATTAAAGATTACATTGTTATAAGTTTGTTCTATGTTTCTGTTTCTCAGGGTCTTCATCTGCTCTGTAGTCAGTTAAGGGCTGAGTCAGCTTGTGTTTACTCACGTACCTTCTACAGAGGTTTGTCAATATTTGTCTCCTGAATCTTGTCTGCCTGTCTCTCTTCCTGTCTCTCTTCCTGTGTGTCTGTCTGTCTGTAATTTATTGAATTCTAGCAATAATTTATTAAACATTACATTGTTTTAAGTTTGTTCTGTGTTTTGTTTCTGTTTCTCAGGGTCTTCATCAGCCCTTAACTTTGACTACAGAGCAGAGTCAGCTTGTGTTTACTCACGTACCTTCTACAGAGGTTTGTCAATATTTGTCTCCTGAATCTTGTCTGCCTGTCTCTCTTCCTGTCTGTCTGTCTTTCTTCCTGTCTGTCTGTCTGTCTGTCTTTCTTCCTGTCTGTCTGCCTGTCTGTAATTTATTGAACTCTAGCAATAATTTATTAAACATTACATTGTTTTAAGTTTGTTCTGTGTTTTGTTTCTGTTTCTCAGGGTCTTCATCAGCCCTTAACTTTGACTACAGAGCAGAGTCAGCTTGTGTTTACTCGCGTACCTTATACAGAGGTTTGTCAATATTTTTCTCCTGAATCTTGTCTGTCTGTCTCTCTTCCTGTCTGTCTGCCTGTCTCTCTTCCTGTGTGTCTGCCTGTCTGTAATTTATTGAACTCTAGCAATAATTTATTAAACATTACATTGTTATAAGTTTGTTCTGTGTTTTGTTTCTGTTTCTCAGGGTCTTCATCAGCCCTTAACTTTGACTACAGGGCAGAGTCAGCTTGTGTTTACTCACGTACCTTCTACAGAGGTTTGTCAATATTTCTCCTGAATCTTGTCTGCCTGTCTCTCTTCCTGTCTGTCTTCCTGTCTCTCTGCCTGTCTGTCTGCCTGTCTCTCTGCCTGTCTGTCTGCCTGTCTTTCTTCCTGTCTCTCTTCCTGTCTGCCTGTCTCTCTTCCTGTCTGTCTTCCTGTCTCTCTGCCTGTCTGTCTTCCTGTCTCTCTGCCTGTCTGTCTGCCTGTCTTTCTTCCTGTCTCTCTTCCTGTCTGCCTGTCTCTCTTCCTGTCTGTCTGTCTGTCTTTCTTCCTGTCTGTCTGTCTTTCTTCCTGTCTGTCTGTCTGTCTTTCTTCCTGTCTTTCTTCCTGTCTCTCTGCCTGTCTGTCTTTCTTCCTGTCTGCCTGTCTGCCTGCTTGTCTGTAGCAATAATTTATTAAACATTACATTGTTATAAGTTTGTTCTGTGTTTTGTTTCTGTTTCTCAGGGTCTTCATCTGCTCTGTAGTCAGTTAAGGGCTGAGTCAGCTTGTGTTTACTCGCGTACCTTCTACAGAGGTTTGTCAATATTTGTCTCCTGTTATAAGTTTGTTCTGTGTTTTGTTTCTGTTTCTCAGGGTCTTCATCTGCTCTGTAGTCAGTTAAGGGCAGAGTCAGCTTATGTTTACTCGCGTACCTTCTACAGAGGTTTGTCAATATTTGTCTCCTGAATCTTGTCTGCCTGTCTCTCTTCCTGTCTGTCTGCCTGTCTGTAATTTATTGAACTCTAGCAATAATTTATTAAACATTACATTGTTTTAAGTTTGTTCTGTGTTTTGTTTCTGTTTCTCAGGGTCTTCATCAGCCCTTAACTTTGACTACAGGGCAGAGTCAGCTTGTGTTTACTCACGTACCTTCTACAGAGGTTTGTCAATATTTTTCTCCTGAATCTTGTCTGCCTGTCTCTCTTCCTGTCTGTCTTCCTGTCTCTCTGCCTGTCTGTCTGCCTGTCTTTCTTCCTGTCTCTCTTCCTGTCTGCCTGTCTCTCTTCCTGTCTGTCTGTCTGTCTTTCTTCCTGTCTGTCTGTCTGTCTTTCTTCCTGTCTTTCTTCCTGTCTCTCTGCCTGTCTGTCTTTCTTCCTGTCTGCCTGTCTGCCTGCTTGTCTGTAGCAATAATTTATTAAACATTACATTGTTATAAGTTTGTTCTGTGTTTTGTTTCTGTTTCTCAGGGTCTTCATCTGCTTTGTAGTCAGTTAAGGGCTGAGTCAGCTTGTGTTTACTCACGTACCTTCTACAGAGGTTTGTCAATATTTGTCTCCTGTTATAAGTTTGTTCTGTGTTTTGTTTCTGTTTCTCAGGGTCTTCATCTGCTTTGTAGTCAGTTAAGGGCTGAGTCAGCTTGTGTTTACTCGCGTACCTTCTACAGAGGTTTATCAATATTTGTCTCCTGTTATAAGTTTGTTCTGTGTTTTGTTTCTGTTTCTCAGGGTCTTCATCTGCTCTGTAGTCAGTTAAGGGCTGAGTCAGCTTGTGTTTACTCACGTACCTTCTACAGAGGTTTGTCAATATTTGTCTCCTGTTATAAGTTTGTTCTGTGTTTTGTTTGTTTCTCAGGGTCTTCATCTGCTCTGTAGTCAGTTAAGGGCAGAGTCAGCTTGTGTTTACTCGCGTACCTTTTACAGAGGTTTGTCAATATTTTTCTCCTGAATCTTGTCTGCCTGTCTCTCTTCCTGTCTGTCTGTCTGTCTGTCTGTCTGTCTCTCTTCCTGTCTGTCTGCCTGTCTCTCTTCCTGTGTGTCTGCCTGTCTGTAATTTATTGAACTCTAGCAATAATTTATTAAACATTACATTGTTATAAGTTTGTTCTGTGTTTTGTTTCTGTTTCTCAGGGTCTTCATCAGCCCTTAACTTTGACTACAGGGCAGAGTCAGCTTGTGTTTACTCGCGTACCTTCTACAGAGGTTTGTCAATATTTGTCTCCTGAATCTTGTCTGCCTGTCTCTCTTCCTGTCTGTCTTCCTGTCTCTCTGCCTGTCTGTCTGCCTGTCTTTCTTCCTGTCTCTCTTCCTGTCTGCCTGTCTCTCTTCCTGTCTGTCTGTCTTTCTTCCTGTCTGTCTGTCTTTCTTCCTGTCTGTCTGTCTGTCTGTCTTCCTGTCTTTCTTCCTGTCTCTCTGCCTGTCTGTCTTTCTTTCTGTCTCTCTTCCTGTCTGCCTGTCTGCCTGCTTGTCTGTAGCAATAATTTATTAAACATTACATTGTTATAAGTTTGTTCTGTGTTTTGTTTCTGTTTCTCAGGGTCTTCATCAGCTCTGTAGTCAGTTAAGGGCTGAGTCAGCTTGTGTTTACTCACGTACCTTCTACAGAGGTTTGTCAATATTTGTCTCCTGTTATAAGTTTGTTCTGTGTTTTGTTTCTGTTTCTCAGGGTCTTCATCTGCTCTGTAGTCAGTTAAGGGCTGAGTCAGCTTGTGTTTACTCACGTACCTTCTACAGAGGTTTGTCAATATTTGTCTCCTGTTATAAGTTTGTTCTGTTTTGTTTCTGTTTCTCAGGGTCTTCATCTGCTCTGTAGTCAGTTAAGGGCTGAGTCAGCTTGTGTTTACTCACGTACCTTCTACAGAGGTTTGTCAATATTTGTCTCCTGTTATAAGTTTGTTCTGTGTTTTGTTTGTTTCTCAGGGTCTTCATCTGCTCTGTAGTCAGTTAAGGGCTGAGTCAGCTTGTGTTTACTCACGTACCTTCTACAGAGGTTTGTCAATATTTGTCTCCTGTTATAAGTTTGTTCTGTGTTTTGTTTGTTTCTCAGGGTCTTCATCTGCTCTGTAGTCAGTTAAGGGCAGAGTCAGCTTGTGTTTACTCACGTACCTTCTACAGAGGTTTGTCAATATTTGTCTCCTGTTATAAGTTTGTTCTGTGTTTTGTTTGTTTCTCAGGGTCTTCATCTGCTCTGTAGTCAGTTAAGGGCAGAGTCAGCTTGTGTTTACTCACGTACCTTCTACAGAGGTTTGTCAATATTTGTCTCCTGTTATAAGTTTGTTCTGTGTTTTGTTTGTTTCTCAGGGTCTTCATCTGCTCTGTAGTCAGTTAAGGGCTGAGTCAGCTTGTGTTTACTCGCGTACCTTCTACAGAGGTTTGTCAATATTTGTCTCCTGTTATAAGTTTGTTCTGTGTTTTGTTTCTGTTTCTCAGGGTCTTCATCTGCTCTGTAGTCAGTTAAGGGCTGAGTCAGCTTGTGTTTACTCACGTACCTTCTACAGAGGTTTGTCAATATTTGTCTCCTAAATCTTGTCTGCCTGTCTCTCTTCCTGTCTGTCTGTCTTCCTGTCTGTCTGCCTGTCTGTAATTTATTGAACTCTAGCAATAATTTATTAAACATTACATTGTTTTAAGTTTGTTCTGTGTTTTGTTTCTGTTTCTCAGGGTCTTCATCAGCCCTTAACTTTGACTACAGAGCAGAGTCAGCTTGTGTTTACTCACGTACCTTCTACAGAGGTTTGTCAATATTTGTCTCCTGAATCTTGTCTGCCTGTCTCTCTTCCTGTCTGCCTGTCTCTCTTCCTGTCTGCCTGTCTCTCTTCCTGTCTGTCTGCCTGTCTGTAATTTATTGAATTCTAGCAATAATTTATTAAAGATTACATTGTTATAAGTTTGTTCTATGTTTCTGTTTCTCAGGGTCTTCATCTGCTCTGTAGTCAGTTAAGGGCAGAGTCAGCTTGTGTTTACTCACGTACCTTCTACAGAGGTTTGTCAATATTTGTCTCCTGAATCTTGTCTGCCTGTCTCTCTTCCTGTCTCTCTTCCTGTGTGTCTGTCTGTCTGTAATTTATTGAATTCTAGCAATAATTTATTAAACATTACATTGTTTTAAGTTTGTTCTGTGTTTTGTTTCTGTTTCTCAGGGTCTTCATCAGCCCTTAACTTTGACTACAGAGCAGAGTCAGCTTGTGTTTACTCACGTACCTTCTACAGAGGTTTGTCAATATTTGTCTCCTGAATCTTGTCTGCCTGTCTCTCTTCCTGTCTGTCTGTCTTTCTTCCTGTCTGTCTGTCTGTCTGTCTTTCTTCCTGTCTGTCTGTCTGTCTGCCTGTCTGTAATTTATTGAACTCTAGCAATAATTTATTAAACATTACATTGTTTTAAGTTTGTTCTGTGTTTTGTTTCTGTTTCTCAGGGTCTTCATCAGCCCTTAACTTTGACTACAGAGCAGAGTCAGCTTGTGTTTACTCGCGTACCTTATACAGAGGTTTGTCAATATTTTTCTCCTGAATCTTGTCTGCCTGTCTCTCTTCCTGTCTGTCTGTCTGTCTGTCTGTCTGTCTCTCTTCCTGTCTGTCTGCCTGTCTCTCTTCCTGTGTGTCTACCTGTCTGTAATTTATTGAACTCTAGCAATAATTTATTAAACATTACGTTGTTATAAGTTTGTTCTGTGTTTTGTTTCTGTTTCTCAGGGTCTTCATCAGCCCTTAACTTTGACTACAGGGCAGAGTCAGCTTGTGTTTACTCACGTACCTTCTACAGAGGTTTGTCAATATTTCTCCTGAATCTTGTCTGCCTGTCTCTCTTCCTGTCTGTCTTCCTGTCTCTCTGCCTGTCTGTCTGCCTGTCTCTCTGCCTGTCTGTCTGCCTGTCTTTCTTCCTGTCTCTCTTCCTGTCTGCCTGTCTCTCTTCCTGTCTGTCTTCCTGTCTCTCTGCCTGTCTGTCTTCCTGTCTCTCTGCCTGTCTGTCTGCCTGTCTTTCTTCCTGTCTCTCTTCCTGTCTGCCTGTCTCTCTTCCTGTCTGTCTGTCTGTCTTTCTTCCTGTCTGTCTGTCTTTCTTCCTGTCTGTCTGTCTGTCTTTCTTCCTGTCTTTCTTCCTGTCTCTCTGCCTGTCTGTCTTTCTTCCTGTCTGCCTGTCTGCCTGCTTGTCTGTAGCAATAATTTATTAAACATTACATTGTTATAAGTTTGTTCTGTGTTTTGTTTCTGTTTCTCAGGGTCTTCATCTGCTCTGTAGTCAGTTAAGGGCAGAGTCAGCTTGTGTTTACTCACGTACCTTCTACAGAGGTTTGTCAATATTTGTCTCCTGAATCTTGTCTGCCTGTCTCTCTTCCTGTCTGTCTGCCTGTCTGTAATTTATTGAACTCTAGCAATAATTTATTAAACATTACATTGTTTTAAGTTTGTTCTGTGTTTTGTTTGTTTCTCAGGGTCTTCATCAGCCCTTAACTTTGACTACAGGGCAGAGTCAGCTTGTTTACTCACGTACCTTCTACAGAGGTTTGTCAATATTTTTCTCCTGAATCTTGTCTGCCTGTCTCTCTTCCTGTCTGTCTTCCTGTCTCTCTTCCTGTCTGTCTGTCTGTCTGTCTCTCTTCCTGTCTGTCTGCCTGTCTCTCTTCCTGTGTGTCTGCCTGTCTGTAATTTATTGAACTCTAGCAATAATTTATTAAACATTACATTGTTTTAAGTTTGTTCTGTGTTTTGTTTCTGTTTCTCAGGGTCTTCATCAGCCCTTAACTTTGACTACAGGGCAGAGTCAGCTTGTTTACTCACGTACCTTCTACAGAGGTTTGTCAATATTTTTCTCCTGAATCTTGTCTGCCTGTCTCTCTTCCTGTCTGTCTTCCTGTCTCTCTGCCTGTCTGTCTGCCTGTCTTTCTTCCTGTCTCTCTTCCTGTCTGCCTGTCTCTCTTCCTGTCTGTCTGTCTGTCTTTCTTCCTGTCTGTCTGTCTGTCTTTCTTCCTGTCTTTCTTCCTGTCTCTCTGCCTGTCTGTCTTTCTTCCTGTCTGCCTGTCTGCCTGCTTGTCTGTAGCAATAATTTATTAAACATTACATTGTTATAAGTTTGTTCTGTGTTTTGTTTCTGTTTCTCAGGGTCTTCATCTGCTCTGTAGTCAGTTAAGGGCTGAGTCAGCTTGTGTTTACTCACGTACCTTCTACAGAGGTTTGTCAATATTTGTCTCCTGTTATAAGTTTGTTCTGTGTTTTGTTTCTGTTTCTCAGGGTCTTCATCTGCTCTGTAGTCAGTTAAGGGCAGAGTCAGCTTGTGTTTACTCACGTACCTTCTACAGAGGTTTGTCAATATTTGTCTCCTGTTATAAGTTTGTTCTGTGTTTTGTTTCTGTTTCTCAGGGTCTTCATCTGCTTTGTAGTCAGTTAAGGGCTGAGTCAGCTTGTGTTTACTCGCGTACCTTCTACAGAGGTTTATCAATATTTGTCTCCTGTTATAAGTTTGTTCTGTGTTTTGTTTCTGTTTCTCAGGGTCTTCATCTGCTCTGTAGTCAGTTAAGGGCTGAGTCAGCTTGTGTTTACTCACGTACCTTCTACAGAGGTTTGTCAATATTTGTCTCCTGTTATAAGTTTGTTCTGTGTTTTGTTTGTTTCTCAGGGTCTTCATCTGCTCTGTAGTCAGTTAAGGGCAGAGTCAGCTTGTGTTTACTCACGTACCTTCTACAGAGGTTTGTCAATATTTTTCTCCTGAATCTTGTCTGCCTGTCTCTCTTCCTGTCTGTCTGTCTGTCTGTCTGTCTGTCTCTCTTCCTGTCTGTCTGCCTGTCTCTCTTCCTGTGTGTCTGCCTGTCTGTAATTTATTGAACTCTAGCAATAATTTATTAAACATTACATTGTTATAAGTTTGTTCTGTGTTTTGTTTCTGTTTCTCAGGGTCTTCATCAGCCCTTAACTTTGACTACAGGGCAGAGTCAGCTTGTGTTTACTCGCGTACCTTCTACAGAGGTTTGTCAATATTTGTCTCCTGAATCTTGTCTGCCTGTCTCTCTTCCTGTCTGTCTTCCTGTCTCTCTGCCTGTCTGTCTGCCTGTCTTTCTTCCTGTCTCTCTTCCTGTCTGCCTGTCTCTCTTCCTGTCTGTCTGTCTTTCTTCCTGTCTGTCTGTCTTTCTTCCTGTCTGTCTGTCTGTCTGTCTGTCTTCCTGTCTTTCTTCCTGTCTCTCTGCCTGTCTGTCTTTCTTTCTGTCTCTCTTCCTGTCTGCCTGTCTGCCTGCTTGTCTGTAGCAATAATTTATTAAACATTACATTGTTATAAGTTTGTTCTGTGTTTTGTTTCTGTTTCTCAGGGTCTTCATCTGCTCTGTAGTCAGTTAAGGGCTGAGTCAGCTTGTGTTTACTCACGTACCTTCTACAGAGGTTTGTCAATATTTGTCTCCTGTTATAAGTTTGTTCTGTGTTTTGTTTCTGTTTCTCAGGGTCTTCATCTGCTCTGTAGTCAGTTAAGGGCTGAGTCAGCTTGTGTTTACTCACGTACCTTCTACAGAGGTTTGTCAATATTTGTCTCCTGTTATAAGTTTGTTCTGTGTTTTGTTTGTTTCTCAGGGTCTTCATCTGCTCTGTAGTCAGTTAAGGGCTGAGTCAGCTTGTGTTTACTCGCGTACCTTCTACAGAGGTTTGTCAATATTTGTCTCCTGTTATAAGTTTGTTCTGTGTTTTGTTTGTTTCTCAGGGTCTTCATCTGCTCTGTAGTCAGTTAAGGGCTGAGTCAGCTTGTGTTTACTCACGTACCTTCTACAGAGGTTTGTCAATATTTGTCTCCTGTTATAAGTTTGTTCTGTGTTTTGTTTGTTTCTCAGGGTCTTCATCTGCTCTGTAGTCAGTTAAGGGCAGAGTCAGCTTGTGTTTACTCACGTACCTTCTACAGAGGTTTGTCAATATTTGTCTCCTGTTATAAGTTTGTTCTGTGTTTTGTTTGTTTCTCAGGGTCTTCATCTGCTCTGTAGTCAGTTAAGGGCTGAGTCAGCTTGTGTTTACTCGCGTACCTTCTACAGAGGTTTGTCAATATTTGTCTCCTGTTATAAGTTTGTTCTGTGTTTTGTTTCTGTTTCTCAGGGTCTTCATCTGCTCTGTAGTCAGTTAAGGGCTGAGTCAGCTTGTGTTTACTCACGTACCTTCTACAGAGGTTTGTCAATATTTTTCTCCTGAATCTTGTCTGCCTGTCTCTCTTCCTGTCTGTCTGTCTGTCTGTCTGTCTGTCTGTCTCTCTTCCTGTCTGTCTGCCTGTCTCTCTTCCTGTGTGTCTGCCTGTCTGTAATTTATTGAACTCTAGCAATAATTTATTAAACATTACATTGTTATAAGTTTGTTCTGTGTTTTGTTTCTGTTTCTCAGGGTCTTCATCTGCTCTGTAGTCAGTTAAGGGCTGAGTCAGCTTGTGTTTACTCACGTACCTTCTACAGAGGTTTGTCAATATTTGTCTCCTGAATCTTGTCTGCCTGTCTCTCTTCCTGTCTGTCTGTCTGTCTGTCTGTCTGTCTTCCTGTCTTTCTTCCTGTCTCTCTGCCTGTCTGTCTTTCTTTCTGTCTCTCTTCCTGTCTGCCTGTCTGCCTGCTTGTCTGTAGCAATAATTTATTAAACATTACATTGTTATAAGTTTGTTCTGTGTTTTGTTTCTGTTTCTCAGGGTCTTCATCTGCTCTGTAGTCAGTTAAGGGCTGAGTCAGCTTGTGTTTACTCACGTACCTTCTACAGAGGTTTGTCAATATTTGTCTCCTGAATCTTGTCTGTCTGTCTTTCTTCCTGTCTGTCTGCCTGTCTGTAATTTATTGAACTCTAGCAATAATTTATTAAACATTACATTGTTTTAAGTTTGTTCTGTGTTTTGTTTCTGTTTCTCAGGGTCTTCATCAGCCCTTAACTTTGACTACAGGGCAGAGTCAGCTTGTTTACTCACGTACCTTCTACAGAGGTTTGTCAATATTTTTCTCCTGAATCTTGTCTGCCTGTCTCTCTTCCTGTCTGTCTTCCTGTCTCTCTGCCTGTCTGCCTGTCTCTCTTCCTGTCTGTCTGTCTGTCTGTCTCTCTTCCTGTCTGTCTGCCTGTCTCTCTTCCTGTCTGTCTTCCTGTCTCTCTGCCTGTCTGCCTGTCTCTCTTCCTGTCTGTCTGTCTGTCTGTCTCTCTTCCTGTCTGTCTGCCTGTCTCTCTTCCTGTGTGTCTGCCTGTCTGTAATTTATTGAACTCTAGCAATAATTTATTAAACATTACATTGTTATAAGTTTGTTCTGTGTTTTGTTTCTGTTTCTCAGGGTCTTCATCAGCCCTTAACTTTGACTACAGGGCAGAGTCAGCTTGTGTTTACTCACGTACCTTCTACAGAGGTTTGTCAATATTTTTCTCCTGAATCTTGTCTGCCTGTCTCTCTTCCTGTCTGTCTGTCTGTCTGTCTGTCTCTCTTCCTGTCTGTCTGCCTGTCTTTCTTCCTGTCTCTCTTCCTGTGTGTCTGCCTGTCTGTAATTTATTGAACTCTAGCAATAATTTATTAAACATTACATTGTTATAAGTTTGTTCTGTGTTTTGTTTCTGTTTCTCAGGGTCTTCATCAGCCCTTAACTTTGACTACAGGGCAGAGTCAGCTTGTGTTTACTCACGTACCTTCTACAGAGGTTTGTCAATATTTCTCCTGAATCTTGTCTGCCTGTCTCTCTTCCTGTCTGTCTTCCTGTCTCTCTGCCTGTCTGTCTGCCTGTCTTTCTTCCTGTCTCTCTTCCTGTCTGCCTGTCTCTCTTCCTGTCTGTCTGTCTGTCTTTCTTCCTGTCTGTCTGTCTTTCTTCCTGTCTGTCTGTCTGTCTTTCTTCCTGTTTCTCTGCCTGTCTGTCTTTCTTTCTGTCTCTCTTCCTGTCTGCCTGTCTGCCTGCTTGTCTGTAGCAATAATTTATTAAACATTACATTGTTATAAGTTTGTTCTGTGTTTTGTTTCTGTTTCTCAGGGTCTTCATCTGCTCTGTAGTCAGTTAAGGGCTGAGTCAGCTTGTTTACTCGCGTACCTTCTACAGAGGTTTGTCAATATTTGTCTCCTGTTATAAGTTTGTTCTGTGTTTTGTTTCTGTTTCTCAGGGTCTTCATCTGCTCTGTAGTCAGTTAAGGGCTGAGTCAGCTTGTGTTTACTCACGTACCTTCTACAGAGGTTTGTCAATATTTGTCTCCTGAATCTTGTCTGCCTGTCTCTCTTCCTGTCTGTCTGCCTGTCTGTAATTTATTGAACTCTAGCAATAATTTATTAAACATTACATTGTTTTAAGTTTGTTCTGTGTTTTGTTTCTGTTTCTCAGGGTCTTCATCAGCCCTTAACTTTGACTACAGGGCAGAGTCAGCTTGTTTACTCACGTACCTTCTACAGAGGTTTGTCAATATTTTTCTCCTGAATCTTGTCTGCCTGTCTCTCTTCCTGTCTGTCTGTCTGTCTGTCTGTCTGTCTGTCTCTCTTCCTGTCTGTCTGCCTGTCTTTCTTCCTGTCTCTCTTCCTGTGTGTCTGCCTGTCTGTAATTTATTGAACTCTAGCAATAATTTATTAAACATTACATTGTTATAAGTTTGTTCTGTGTTTTGTTTCTGTTTCTCAGGGTCTTCATCAGCCCTTAACTTTGACTACAGAGCAGAGTCAGCTTGTTTACTCACGTACCTTCTACAGAGGTTTGTCAATATTTTTCTCCTGAATCTTGTCTGCCTGTCTCTCTTCCTGTCTGTCTGTCTGTCTGTCTGTCTGTCTGTCTCTCTTCCTGTCTGTCTGCCTGTCTTTCTTCCTGTCTCTCTTCCTGTGTGTCTGCCTGTCTGTAATTTATTGAACTCTAGCAATAATTTATTAAACATTACATTGTTATAAGTTTGTTCTGTGTTTTGTTTCTGTTTCTCAGGGTCTTCATCAGCCCTTAACTTTGACTACAGGGCAGAGTCAGCTTGTTTACTCACGTACCTTCTACAGAGGTTTGTCAATATTTCTCCTGAATCTTGTCTGCCTGTCTCTCTTCCTGTCTGACTTCCTGTCTCTCTGCCTGTCTGTCTGCCTGTCTTTCTTCCTGTCTCTCTTCCTGTCTGCCTGTCTCTCTTCCTGTCTGCCTGTCTTTCTTCCTGTCTCTCTTCCTGTCTGCCTGTCTCTCTTCCTGTCTGTCTGTCTGTCTTTCTTCCTGTCTGTCTGTCTGTCTTTCTTCCTGTCTTTCTTCCTGTCTCTCTGCCTGTCTGTCTTTCTTTCTGTCTCTCTTCCTGTCTGCCTGTCTGCCTGCTTGTCTGTAGCAATAATTTATTAAACATTACATTGTTATAAGTTTGTTCTGTGTTTTGTTTCTGTTTCTCAGGGTCTTCATCTGCTCTGTAGTCAGTTAAGGGCTGAGTCAGCTTGTGTTTACTCGCGTACCTTCTACAGAGGTTTGTCAATATTTGTCTCCTGTTATAAGTTTGTTCTGTGTTTTGTTTTTTGTTTCTCAGGGTCTTCATCTGCTCTGTAGTCAGTTAAGGGCTGAGTCAGCTTGTGTTTACTCGCGTACCTTCTACAGAGGTTTGTCAATATTTGTCTCCTGAATCTTGTCTGCCTGTCTCTCTTCCTGTCTGTCTGCCTGTCTGTAATTTATTGAACTCTAGCAATAATGTATTAAACATTACATTGTTTTAAGTTTGTTCTGTGTTTTGTTTCTGTTTCTCAGGGTCTTCATCAGCCCTTAACTTTGACTACAGGGCAGAGTCAGCTTGTTTACTCACGTACCTTCTACAGAGGTTTGTCAATATTTGTCTCCTGTTATAAGTTTGTTCTGTGTTTTGTTTCTGTTTCTCAGGGTCTTCATCTGCTCTGTAGTCAGTTAAGGGCAGAGTCAGCTTGTTTACTCACGTACCTTCTACAGAGGTTTGTCAATATTTTTCTCCTGAATCTTGTCTGCCTGTCTCTCTTCCTGTCTGTCTGCCTGTCTCTCTTCCTGTGTGTCTGCCTGTCTGTAATTTATTGAACTCTAGCAATAATTTATTAAACATTACATTGTTATAAGTTTGTTCTGTGTTTTGTTTCTGTTTCTCAGGGTCTTCATCAGCCCTTAACTTTGACTACAGGGCTGAGTCAGCTTGTGTTTACTCACGTACCTTCTACAGAGGTTTGTCAATATTTGTCTCCTGTTATAAGTTTGTTCTGTGTTTTGTTTCTGTTTCTCAGGGTCTTCATCTGCTCTGTAGTCAGTTAAGGGCAGAGTCAGCTTGTGTTTACTCACGTACCTTCTACAGAGGTTTGTCAATATTTGTCTCCTGTTATAAGTTTGTTCTGTGTTTTGTTTGTTTCTCAGGGTCTTCATCTGCTCTGTAGTCAGTTAAGGGCAGAGTCAGCTTGTGTTTACTCACGTACCTTCTACAGAGGTTTGTCAATATTTTTCTCCTGAATCTTGTCTGCCTGTCTCTCTTCCTGTCTGTCTGTCTGTCTGTCTGTCTGTCTGTCTCTCTTCCTGTCTGTCTGCCTGTCTCTCTTCCTGTGTGTCTGCCTGTCTGTAATTTATTGAACTCTAGCAATAATTTATTAAACATTACATTGTTATAAGTTTGTTCTGTGTTTTGTTTCTGTTTCTCAGGGTCTTCATCAGCCCTTAACTTTGACTACAGGGCAGAGTCAGCTTGTGTTTACTCACGTACCTTCTACAGAGGTTTGTCAATATTTCTCCTGAATCTTGTCTGCCTGTCTCTCTTCCTGTCTGTCTTCCTGTCTCTCTGCCTGTCTGTCTGCCTGTCTTTCTTCCTGTCTCTCTTCCTGTCTGCCTGTCTCTCTTCCTGTCTGTCTGTCTTTCTTCCTGTCTGTCTGTCTTTCTTCCTGTCTGTCTGTCTGTCTGTCTGTCTGTCTTCCTGTCTTTCTTCCTGTCTCTCTGCCTGTCTGTCTTTCTTTCTGTCTCTCTTCCTGTCTGCCTGTCTGCCTGCTTGTCTGTAGCAATAATTTATTAAACATTACATTGTTATAAGTTTGTTCTGTGTTTTGTTTCTGTTTCTCAGGGTCTTCATCTGCTCTGTAGTCAGTTAAGGGCAGAGTCAGCTTGTGTTTACTCGCGTACCTTCTACAGAGGTTTGTCAATATTTGTCTCCTGAATCTTGTCTGCCTGTCTCTCTTCCTGTCTGTCTGCCTGTCTGTAATTTATTGAACTCTAGCAATAATTTATTAAACATTACATTGTTTTAAGTTTGTTCTGTGTTTTGTTTCTGTTTCTCAGGGTCTTCATCAGCCCTTAACTTTGACTACAGGGCAGAGTCAGCTTGTTTACTCACGTACCTTCTACAGAGGTTTGTCAATATTTCTCCTGAATCTTGTCTGCCTGTCTCTCTTCCTGTCTGTCTTCCTGTCTCTCTTCCTGTCTGTCTGTCTGTCTGTCTGTCTCTCTTCCTGTCTGTCTGCCTGTCTCTCTTCCTGTCTGTCTGTCTGTCTGTCTGTCTCTCTTCCTGTCTGTCTGCCTGTCTCTCTTCCTGTGTGTCTGCCTGTCTGTAATTTATTGAACTCTAGCAATAATTTATTAAACATTACATTGTTATAAGTTTGTTCTGTGTTTTGTTTCTGTTTCTCAGGGTCTTCATCAGCCCTTAACTTTGACTACAGGGCAGAGTCAGCTTGTGTTTACTCACGTACCTTCTACAGAGGTTTGTCAATATTTCTCCTGAATCTTGTCTGCCTGTCTCTCTTCCTGTCTGTCTTCCTGTCTCTCTGCCTGTCTGTCTGCCTGTCTTTCTTCCTGTCTCTCTTCCTGTCTGCCTGTCTCTCTTCCTGTCTGTCTGTCTTTCTTCCTGTCTGTCTGTCTTTCTTCCTGTCTGTCTGTCTGTCTGTCTTCCTGTTTCTCTGCCTGTCTGTCTTTCTTCCTGTCTGCCTGTCTGCCTGCTTGTCTGTAGCAATAATTTATTAAACATTACATTGTTATAAGTTTGTTCTGTGTTTTGTTTCTGTTTCTCAGGGTTTTCATCTGCTCTGTAGTCAGTTAAGGGCTGAGTCAGCTTGTGTTTACTCGCGTACCTTCTACAGAGGTTTGTCAATATTTGTCTCCTGTTATAAGTTTGTTCTGTGTTTTGTTTCTGTTTCTCAGGGTCTTCATCTGCTCTGTAGTCAGTTAAGGGCTGAGTCAGCTTGTGTTTACTCACGTACCTTCTACAGAGGTTTGTCAATATTTGTCTCCTGAATCTTGTCTGCCTGTCTCTCTTCCTGTCTGTCTGTCTGTCTGTCTGTCTGTCTTCCTGTCTTTCTTCCTGTCTCTCTGCCTGTCTGTCTTTCTTTCTGTCTCTCTTCCTGTCTGCCTGTCTGCCTGCTTGTCTGTAGCAATAATTTATTAAACATTACATTGTTATAAGTTTGTTCTGTGTTTTGTTTCTGTTTCTCAGGGTCTTCATCTGCTCTGTAGTCAGTTAAGGGCTGAGTCAGCTTGTGTTTACTCACGTACCTTCTACAGAGGTTTGTCAATATTTGTCTCCTGAATCTTGTCTGCCTGTCTCTCTTCCTGTCTGTCTGCCTGTCTGTAATTTATTGAACTCTAGCAATAATTTATTAAACATTACATTGTTTTAAGTTTGTTCTGTGTTTTGTTTCTGTTTCTCAGGGTCTTCATCAGCCCTTAACTTTGACTACAGGGCAGAGTCAGCTTGTTTACTCACGTACCTTCTACAGAGGTTTGTCAATATTTTTCTCCTGAATCTTGTCTGCCTGTCTCTCTTCCTGTCTGTCTTCCTGTCTCTCTGCCTGTCTGCCTGTCTCTCTTCCTGTCTGTCTGTCTGTCTGTCTCTCTTCCTGTCTGTCTGCCTGTCTCTCTTCCTGTCTGTCTTCCTGTCTCTCTGCCTGTCTGCCTGTCTCTCTTCCTGTCTGTCTGTCTGTCTGTCTCTCTTCCTGTCTGTCTGCCTGTCTCTCTTCCTGTGTGTCTGCCTGTCTGTAATTTATTGAACTCTAGCAATAATTTATTAAACATTACATTGTTATAAGTTTGTTCTGTGTTTTGTTTCTGTTTCTCAGGGTCTTCATCAGCCCTTAACTTTGACTACAGGGCAGAGTCAGCTTGTGTTTACTCACGTACCTTCTACAGAGGTTTGTCAATATTTTTCTCCTGAATCTTGTCTGCCTGTCTCTCTTCCTGTCTGTCTGTCTGTCTGTCTGTCTCTCTTCCTGTCTGTCTGCCTGTCTTTCTTCCTGTCTCTCTTCCTGTGTGTCTGCCTGTCTGTAATTTATTGAACTCTAGCAATAATTTATTAAACATTACATTGTTATAAGTTTGTTCTGTGTTTTGTTTCTGTTTCTCAGGGTCTTCATCAGCCCTTAACTTTGACTACAGGGCAGAGTCAGCTTGTGTTTACTCACGTACCTTCTACAGAGGTTTGTCAATATTTCTCCTGAATCTTGTCTGCCTGTCTCTCTTCCTGTCTGTCTTCCTGTCTCTCTGCCTGTCTGTCTGCCTGTCTTTCTTCCTGTCTCTCTTCCTGTCTGCCTGTCTCTCTTCCTGTCTGTCTGTCTGTCTTTCTTCCTGTCTGTCTGTCTTTCTTCCTGTCTGTCTGTCTGTCTTTCTTCCTGTTTCTCTGCCTGTCTGTCTTTCTTTCTGTCTCTCTTCCTGTCTGCCTGTCTGCCTGCTTGTCTGTAGCAATAATTTATTAAACATTACATTGTTATAAGTTTGTTCTGTGTTTTGTTTCTGTTTCTCAGGGTCTTCATCTGCTCTGTAGTCAGTTAAGGGCTGAGTCAGCTTGTTTACTCGCGTACCTTCTACAGAGGTTTGTCAATATTTGTCTCCTGTTATAAGTTTGTTCTGTGTTTTGTTTCTGTTTCTCAGGGTCTTCATCTGCTCTGTAGTCAGTTAAGGGCTGAGTCAGCTTGTGTTTACTCACGTACCTTCTACAGAGGTTTGTCAATATTTGTCTCCTGAATCTTGTCTGCCTGTCTCTCTTCCTGTCTGTCTGCCTGTCTGTAATTTATTGAACTCTAGCAATAATTTATTAAACATTACATTGTTTTAAGTTTGTTCTGTGTTTTGTTTCTGTTTCTCAGGGTCTTCATCAGCCCTTAACTTTGACTACAGGGCAGAGTCAGCTTGTTTACTCACGTACCTTCTACAGAGGTTTGTCAATATTTTTCTCCTGAATCTTGTCTGCCTGTCTCTCTTCCTGTCTGTCTGTCTGTCTGTCTGTCTGTCTGTCTCTCTTCCTGTCTGTCTGCCTGTCTTTCTTCCTGTCTCTCTTCCTGTGTGTCTGCCTGTCTGTAATTTATTGAACTCTAGCAATAATTTATTAAACATTACATTGTTATAAGTTTGTTCTGTGTTTTGTTTCTGTTTCTCAGGGTCTTCATCAGCCCTTAACTTTGACTACAGGGCAGAGTCAGCTTGTTTACTCACGTACCTTCTACAGAGGTTTGTCAATATTTCTCCTGAATCTTGTCTGCCTGTCTCTCTTCCTGTCTGACTTCCTGTCTCTCTGCCTGTCTGTCTGCCTGTCTTTCTTCCTGTCTCTCTTCCTGTCTGCCTGTCTCTCTTCCTGTCTGCCTGTCTTTCTTCCTGTCTCTCTTCCTGTCTGCCTGTCTCTCTTCCTGTCTGTCTGTCTGTCTTTCTTCCTGTCTGTCTGTCTGTCTTTCTTCCTGTCTTTCTTCCTGTCTCTCTGCCTGTCTGTCTTTCTTTCTGTCTCTCTTCCTGTCTGCCTGTCTGCCTGCTTGTCTGTAGCAATAATTTATTAAACATTACATTGTTATAAGTTTGTTCTGTGTTTTGTTTCTGTTTCTCAGGGTCTTCATCTGCTCTGTAGTCAGTTAAGGGCTGAGTCAGCTTGTGTTTACTCGCGTACCTTCTACAGAGGTTTGTCAATATTTGTCTCCTGTTATAAGTTTGTTCTGTGTTTTGTTTTTTGTTTCTCAGGGTCTTCATCTGCTCTGTAGTCAGTTAAGGGCTGAGTCAGCTTGTGTTTACTCGCGTACCTTCTACAGAGGTTTGTCAATATTTGTCTCCTGAATCTTGTCTGCCTGTCTCTCTTCCTGTCTGTCTGCCTGTCTGTAATTTATTGAACTCTAGCAATAATGTATTAAACATTACATTGTTTTAAGTTTGTTCTGTGTTTTGTTTCTGTTTCTCAGGGTCTTCATCAGCCCTTAACTTTGACTACAGGGCAGAGTCAGCTTGTTTACTCACGTACCTTCTACAGAGGTTTGTCAATATTTGTCTCCTGTTATAAGTTTGTTCTGTGTTTTGTTTCTGTTTCTCAGGGTCTTCATCTGCTCTGTAGTCAGTTAAGGGCAGAGTCAGCTTGTTTACTCACGTACCTTCTACAGAGGTTTGTCAATATTTTTCTCCTGAATCTTGTCTGCCTGTCTCTCTTCCTGTCTGTCTGCCTGTCTCTCTTCCTGTGTGTCTGCCTGTCTGTAATTTATTGAACTCTAGCAATAATTTATTAAACATTACATTGTTATAAGTTTGTTCTGTGTTTTGTTTCTGTTTCTCAGGGTCTTCATCAGCCCTTAACTTTGACTACAGGGCTGAGTCAGCTTGTGTTTACTCACGTACCTTCTACAGAGGTTTGTCAATATTTGTCTCCTGTTATAAGTTTGTTCTGTGTTTTGTTTCTGTTTCTCAGGGTCTTCATCTGCTCTGTAGTCAGTTAAGGGCTGAGTCAGCTTGTGTTTACTCACGTACCTTCTACAGAGGTTTGTCAATATTTGTCTCCTGTTATAAGTTTGTTTTGTGTTTTGTTTCTGTTTCTCAGGGTCTTCATCTGCTCTGTAGTCAGTTAAGGGCAGAGTCAGCTTGTGTTTACTCATGTACCTTCTACAGAGGTTTGTCAATATTTGTCTCCTGTTATAAGTTTGTTCTGTGTTTTGTTTCTGTTTCTCAGGGTCTTCATCTGCTCTGTAGTCAGTTAAGGGCAGAGTCAGCTTGTGTTTACTCGCGTACCTTCTACAGAGGTTTGTCAATATTTGTCTCCTGAATCTTGTCTGCCTGTCTCTCTTCCTGTCTGTCTGCCTGTCTGTAATTTATTGAACTCTAGCAATAATGTATTAAACATTACATTGTTTTAAGTTTGTTCTGTGTTTTGTTTCTGTTTCTCAGGGTCTTCATCAGCCCTTAACTTTGACTACAGGGCAGAGTCAGCTTGTTTACTCACGTACCTTCTACAGAGGTTTGTCAATATTTTTCTCCTGAATCTTGTCTGCCTGTCTCTCTTCCTGTCTGTCTGTCTCTCTTCCTGTCTGTCTGCCTGTCTGTAATTTATTGAACTCTAGCAATAATGTATTAAACATTACATTGTTATAAGTTTGTTCTGTGTTTTGTTTCTGTTTCTCAGGGTCTTCATCTGCTCTGTAGTCAGTTAAGGGCAGAGTCAGCTTGTGTTTACTCACGTACCTTCTACAGAGGTTTGTCAATATTTGTCTCCTGAATCTTGTCTGCCTGTCTCTCTTCCTGTCTGTCTGCCTGTCTGTAATTTATTGAACTCTAGCAATAATGTATTAAACATTACATTGTTTTAACCCTTGTGTGGTGTTCACAACCCAATTACTCCTGTGGTGTTCCCGGTCAAAAATGACCGGACTATAAAAAATAACTTACAAATCACTTGTTATGCAATATTATCACCCAATATCGGATTCAATCTTTTTGTCCACTTGTTCTCTTTCAGTTAGGACTGGTTTTATATTTCTATTTGCATCTGATTAATTGTAGGCCTCATTTATTTTATAGTAGGCATCTAATTTTTTGAGTAAAAAAAACATTATTTTTGAATAATTTTAGAAATATTAAATGAAATCTAAAGAAAATTGGCACTGTTGATCACACTAGTCTACTTTAATATTTCACCAGGAATTTTGTTTTGAAAAACTTTTATTTTGTACAAAATGGCACATTGTCACACTTGTGGTGTTCCCGGTCAAAAATGACCGGACTACAAAAAATAGCTTATAAATCACTCATTATGCAATATTATCACCCAATATTGGATTCAATATTTTTGTCTACTTGTTCTCTTTCAGTTAGGACTGGTTTTATATTTCTATTTGCATCTGATTAATTGTAGGCCTTATTTATTTGATAGTAGGCATCTCATTTTTTGAGTTAAAAAAACATTATTTTTGAATAATTTTGGAAATATTAAATGAAATCTGAAGAAAATTGGCACTGTTAAACACACCAGTCTACTTTAATATTTCACCAGGAATTTTGTTTTTAAAAACTTTTATTTTGTACAAAATGGCACATTGTCACACTTGTGGTGTTCCCGGTCAAAAATGACCGGACTACAAAAAATAGCTTATAAATCACTCATTATGCAATATTATCACCCAATTTTGGATTCAATCTTTTTGTCCACTTGTTCTCTTTCAGTTAGGACTGGTTTTATATTTCTATTTGCATCTGATTAATTGTAGGCCTCATTTATTTGATAGTAGGCATCTCATTTTTTGAGTAAAAAAAACATTATTTTTGAATAATTTTGGAAATATTAAATGAAATCTAAAGAAAATTGGCACTGTTGATCACACTAGACTACTTTAATATTTCACCAGGAATTTTGTTTTGAAAAACTTTTATTTTGTACAAAATGGCACATTGTCACACTTGTGGTGTTCCCGGTCAAAAATGACCGGACTACAAAAAATAGCTTATAAATCACTCATTATGCAATATTATCACCCAATATTGGATTCAATCTTTTTGTCCACTTGTTCTCTTCCAATTATGACTGGTTTTATATTTCTATTTGCATCTGATTAATTGTAGGCCTCATTTATTTGATAGTAGGCATCTCATTTTTTGAGTAAAAAAAAACATTATTTTTTAAATAATTTTGGAAAAATAAAATAAAATCTGAAGAAAATTGGCATTGATGATCACACTAGTCTACTTTAATTTTTCACCAGGAATTGTGTTTTAAAAAACTTTTATTTTGTACAAAATAGCACAGAGTTACACTTGTGTTGTTCCACTGGGCCATTGAGGGCCACTGTTTCAATTGGCCATTGAAAGTGAATGGGAGAGACATGTGTTAGAAGTCCACGAGGAATATCTTTACATCTGAGTGATGGATTATGGTGAGTTTGGGCTCTTTTAAATCTTAACAATCTCATGTAAATAATGATGTGCCATTTTCCACAATTTATGCATGCTTCATTGAGTTATGAGTTAAAACGCGACATAAGTGCTAGGCTACAACTATATTCAAGGCTCTGTGAGCGCATGTGGGGGTTTGTGTGTTACAACTCAATTAGGAATATCTTTAGATCTGAGTGATGGATTATGCTGAGTTTGGGCTCTTTTTAATAGTGATAGTCTGCTGAAAATAATGATGTACAGTTTTCTACGAACTGTGCATGCTTCGTGAAGTTATGAGCGAAAACCAAACGCGAGTGCTTCATGAGTATATACTTGGCTAGGTGCGTCTGTGGTATTTTCTGTGTTAGAACGCCATGAGGAATATCTTTAGATCTGATTGATGGAATATATTGAGTTTGGGCTCTTTTTAATCGTGAGCTCCTGCTGTAAATAACGATGTGCTATTTTTCATGATCAATATAATTTTCATGAAAATACGAGTAAAAAGGCCAAGTCTAAGCTACCTTGATTGGCTACGTGAGTCTGTGCGTCTGTGATATTTTTTTGTGTTAGAACTCCATGAGGAATATCTTTAGTTCTGAGTGATGGATTATGTTGAGTTTGAACTCATTTTAATTGTAAGCATCTGCTGTAAATAATGATGTGTCATTTTCCACAATCGGAGCATGTTTCATGAAGTTACGATCGGAAATGTGTCTAAAATTAAGCATCCATACATGGTTTACCCATGGGTCTCTTGAAGGGCTTCTTTTAGAAAAACCTCGCTCAAGTTTAGTAAAAAAGCCTGAAACAATTATGCTTGTTGTATTCTACTCATTGAGACCTTTCAAATGACATATGACACAGGACTATCAGAGCTGTATGATGTATTTGACATATTGCTGAATGTAATACAAAAAAGTAGTTTATAAATTATGATTTTTTTTATTTTTATTTATCAGCAAATAACTCAGCACTACTTAGGAGTTTATCAAATTGGCTACATTCATTGTAAATGTCAGACTCTAAGCTTTCAAATGACACCTATTTTAAGTTGATCAAGGTAATAGTTTTGAAAAATATTATGATTATTTATTTCGCAGCTAGGTGGCGCCTGCGGGGGGTACACTCAGTTTTAGAGGGATAACTCAGCAGATGTTAGGAGTTGATCAAAGTGATTAGATCCATTAAAAAGCTGAGATTCTAAGCTTTAAAATGATACATATTTTGTGTTGTTCCATTCATTGGTTGCATTGGTCTCTCCCATTCACTTTCAATGGCCCATTGAAACAATGGCCCACAATGGCCCTCAATGGCCCAGTGGAACACCACAAGTGTAACTCTGTGCCATATTGTACAAAATAAAAGTTTTTCAAAACACAATTCCTGGTGAAAAATTAAAGTAGACTAGTGTGATCAACAGTGGCAATTTTCTTCAATTTTTTTTTTTTTTCCCTAAATTATTCAAAAATAATGTTTTTTTTACTCAAAAATTGAGATGCCTTCTCTCAAATAAATGAGGCCTACAATTAATCAGATGCAAATAGAAATATAAAACCAGTCCTAATTGAAAGAGAACAAGTTGACAAAAAGATTGAATCCAATATCGGGTGATAATATAGCATAACAACTGATTTATAAGCTATTTTTTGTAGTCCGGTCATTTTTGACCGGGAACACCACAAGAGTGACAAGGTGACAAAACTCCCCCTAAAAAATTAATAAAATTGTCACAAAACATTTCAGAAGTAGTTATACCATTTGTGAATAAAGTCACTAAGTTTCAGTACAAAGCGATAACATTAACTAGTATTTTCAGGAAAAAGAAAATCTTCTCCGGGTCAAAATGACCCGAACACCACATGAGGGTTAAGTTTGTTCTGTGTTTTGTTTCTGTTTCTCAGGGTCTTCATCAGCCCTTAACTTTGACTACAGGGCAGAGTCAGCTTGTGTTTACTCATGTACCTTCTACAGAGGTTTGTCAATATTTTTCTCCTGAATCTTGTCTGCCTGTCTCTCTTCCTGTCTGTCTGTCTGTCTGTCTGTCTGCCTGTCTCTCTTCCTGTCTGTCTTCCTGTCTCTCTACCTGTCTGTCTGCCTGTCTTTCTTCCTGTCTCTCTTCCTGTCTGTCTGTCTGTCTGTCTGTCTTTCTTCCTGTCTGTCTGCCTGTCTGTCTTTCTTTCTGTCTCTCTTCCTGTCTGCCTGTCTGCCTGCTTGTCTGTAGCAATAATTTATTAAACATTACATTGTTATAAGTTTGTTCTGTGTTTTGTTTCTGTTTCTCAGGGTCTTCATCTGCTCTGTAGTCAGTTAAGGGCTGAGTCAGCTTGTGTTTACTCGCGTACCTTCTACAGAGGTTTGTCAATATTTGTCTCCTGTTATAAGTTTGTTCTGTGTTTTGTTTCTGTTTCTCAGGGTCTTCATCTGCTCTGTAGTCAGTTAAGGGCTGAGTCAGCTTGTTTACTCACGTACCTTCTACAGAGGTTTGTCAATATTTGTCTCCTGTTATAAGTTTGTTCTGTGTTTTGTTTCTGTTTCTCAGGGTCTTCATCTGCTCTGTAGTCAGTTAAGGGCAGAGTCAGCTTGTGTTTACTCACGTACCTTCTACAGAGGTTTGTCAATATTTGTCTCCTGAATCTTGTCTGTCTGTCTCTCTTCCTGTCTGTCTGTCTGTCTGTCTGTCTGTCTCTCTTCCTGTCTGTCTGCCTGTCTCTCTTCCTGTGTGTCTGCCTGTCTGTAATTTATTGAACTCTAGCAATAATTTATTAAACATTACATTGTTATAAGTTTGTTCTGTGTTTTGTTTCTGTTTCTCAGGGTCTTCATCAGCCCTTAACTTTGACTACAGGGCAGAGTCAGCTTGTGTTTACTCACGTACCTTCTACAGAGGTTTGTCAATATTTCTCCTGAATCTTGTCTGCCTGTCTCTCTTCCTGTCTGTCTTCCTGTCTCTCTGCCTGTCTGTCTGCCTGTCTTTCTTCCTGTCTCTCTTCCTGTCTGCCTGTCTCTCTTCCTGTCTGTCTGTCTGTCTTTCTTCCTGTCTGTCTGTCTGTCTTTCTTCCTGTCTTTCTTCCTGTCTCTCTGCCTGTCTGTCTTTCTTTCTGTCTCTCTTCCTGTCTGCCTGTCTGCCTGCTTGTCTGTAGCAATAATTTATTAAACATTACATTGTTATAAGTTTGTTCTGTGTTTTGTTTCTGTTTCTCAGGGTCTTCATCTGCTCTGTAGTCAGTTAAGGGCAGAGTCAGCTTGTGTTTACTCACGTACCTTCTACAGAGGTTTGTCAATATTTGTCTCCTGAATCTTGTCTGCCTGTCTCTCTTCCTGTCTGTCTGCCTGTCTGTAATTTATTGAACTCTAGCAATAATTTATTAAACATTACATTGTTATAAGTTTGTTCTGTGTTTTGTTTCTGTTTCTCAGGGTCTTCATCAGCCCTTAACTTTGACTACAGGGCAGAGTCAGCTTGTGTTTACTCACGTACCTTCTACAGAGGTTTGTCAATATTTCTCCTGAATCTTGTCTGCCTGTCTCTCTTCCTGTCTGTCTTCCTGTCTCTCTGCCTGTCTGTCTGCCTGTCTTTCTTCCTGTCTCTCTTCCTGTCTGCCTGTCTCTCTTCCTGTCTGTCTATCTGTCTTTCTTCCTGTCTGTCTGTCTGTCTTTCTTCCTGTCTTTCTTCCTGTCTCTCTGCCTGTCTGTCTTTCTTTCTGTCTCTCTTCCTGTCTGCCTGTCTGCCTGCTTGTCTGTAGCAATAATTTATTAAACATTACATTGTTATAAGTTTGTTCTGTGTTTTGTTTCTGTTTCTCAGGGTCTTCATCTGCTCTGTAGTCAGTTAAGGGCAGAGTCAGCTTGTGTTTACTCACGTACCTTCTACAGAGGTTTGTCAATATTTGTCTCCTGAATCTTGTCTGCCTGTCTCTCTTCCTGTCTGTCTGCCTGTCTGTAATTTATTGAACTCTAGCAATAATTTATTAAACATTACATTGTTTTAAGTTTGTTCTGTGTTTTGTTTCTGTTTCTCAGGGTCTTCATCAGCCCTTAACTTTGACTACAGGGCAGAGTCAGCTTGTTTACTCACGTACCTTCTACAGAGGTTTGTCAATATTTTTCTCCTGAATCTTGTCTGCCTGTCTCTCTTCCTGTCTGTCTTCCTGTCTCTCTGCCTGTCTGCCTGTCTCTCTTCCTGTCTGTCTGTCTGTCTGTCTCTCTTCCTGTCTGTCTGCCTGTCTCTCTTCCTGTCTGTCTTCCTGTCTCTCTGCCTGTCTGCCTGTCTCTCTTCCTGTCTGTCTGTCTGTCTGTCTCTCTTCCTGTCTGTCTGCCTGTCTCTCTTCCTGTGTGTCTGCCTGTCTGTAATTTATTGAACTCTAGCAATAATTTATTAAACATTACATTGTTATAAGTTTGTTCTGTGTTTTGTTTCTGTTTCTCAGGGTCTTCATCAGCCCTTAACTTTGACTACAGGGCAGAGTCAGCTTGTGTTTACTCACGTACCTTCTACAGAGGTTTGTCAATATTTCTCCTGAATCTTGTCTGCCTGTCTCTCTTCCTGTCTTTCTTCCTGTCTCTCTGCCTGTCTGTCTGCCTGTCTTTCTTCCTGTCTCTCTTCCTGTCTGCCTGTCTCTCTTCCTGTCTGTCTGTCTTTCTTCCTGTCTGTCTGTCTTTCTTCCTGTCTGTCTGTCTGTCTGTCTTCCTGTTTCTCTGCCTGTCTGTCTTTCTTTCTGTCTCTCTTCCTGTCTGCCTGTCTGCCTGCTTGTCTGTAGCAATAATTTATTAAACATTACATTGTTATAAGTTTGTTCTGTGTTTTGTTTCTGTTTCTCAGGGTCTTCATCTGCTCTGTAGTCAGTTAAGGGCTGAGTCAGCTTGTGTTTACTCGCGTACCTTCTACAGAGGTTTGTCAATATTTGTCTCCTGTTATAAGTTTGTTCTGTGTTTTGTTTCTGTTTCTCAGGGTCTTCATCTGCTCTGTAGTCAGTTAAGGGCTGAGTCAGCTTGTGTTTACTCACGTACCTTCTACAGAGGTTTGTCAATATTTGTCTCCTGTTATAAGTTTGTTCTGTGTTTTGTTTCTGTTTCTCAGGGTCTTCATCTGCTCTGTAGTCAGTTAAGGGCAGAGTCAGCTTGTGTTTACTCACGTACCTTCTACAGAGGTTTGTCAATATTTGTCTCCTGAATCTTGTCTGCCTGTCTCTCTTCCTGTCTGTCTGTCTGTCTGTCTGTCTCTCTTCCTGTCTGTCTGCCTGTCTTTCTTCCTGTCTCTCTTCCTGTGTGTCTGCCTGTCTGTAATTTATTGAACTCTAGCAATAATTTATTAAACATTACATTGTTATAAGTTTGTTCTGTGTTTTGTTTCTGTTTCTCAGGGTCTTCATCAGCCCTTAACTTTGACTACAGGGCAGAGTCAGCTTGTGTTTACTCACGTACCTTCTACAGAGGTTTGTCAATATTTTTCTCCTGAATCTTGTCTGCCTGTCTCTCTTCCTGTCTGTCTGTCTGTCTGTCTGTCTCTCTTCCTGTCTGTCTGCCTGTCTTTCTTCCTGTCTCTCTTCCTGTGTGTCTGCCTGTCTGTAATTTATTGAACTCTAGCAATAATTTATTAAACATTACATTGTTATAAGTTTGTTCTGTGTTTTGTTTCTGTTTCTCAGGGTCTTCATCAGCCCTTAACTTTGACTACAGGGCAGAGTCAGCTTGTGTTTACTCACGTACCTTCTACAGAGGTTTGTCAATATTTTTCTCCTGAATCTTGTCTGCCTGTCTCTCTTCCTGTCTGTCTGTCTGTCTGTCTGTCTCTCTTCCTGTCTGTCTGCCTGTCTTTCTTCCTGTCTCTCTTCCTGTGTGTCTGCCTGTCTGTAATTTATTGAACTCTAGCAATAATTTATTAAACATTACATTGTTATAAGTTTGTTCTGTGTTTTGTTTCTGTTTCTCAGGGTCTTCATCAGCCCTTAACTTTGACTACAGGGCAGAGTCAGCTTGTGTTTACTCACGTACCTTCTACAGAGGTTTGTCAATATTTCTCCTGAATCTTGTCTGCCTGTCTCTCTGCCTGTCTGTCTGCCTGTCTTTCTTCCTGTCTCTCTTCCTGTCTGCCTGTCTCTCTTCCTGTCTGTCTGTCTGTCTGTCTTTCTTCCTGTCTGTCTGTCTTTCTTCCTGTCTGTCTGTCTGTCTTTCTTCCTGTTTCTCTGCCTGTCTGTCTTTCTTTCTGTCTCTCTTCCTGTCTGCCTGTCTGCCTGCTTGTCTGTAGCAATAATTTATTAAACATTACATTGTTATAAGTTTGTTCTGTGTTTTGTTTCTGTTTCTCAGGGTCTTCATCTGCTCTGTAGTCAGTTAAGGGCTGAGTCAGCTTGTTTACTCGCGTACCTTCTACAGAGGTTTGTCAATATTTGTCTCCTGTTATAAGTTTGTTCTGTGTTTTGTTTCTGTTTCTCAGGGTCTTCATCTGCTCTGTAGTCAGTTAAGGGCAGAGTCAGCTTGTGTTTACTCACGTACCTTCTACAGAGGTTTGTCAATATTTGTCTCCTGAATCTTGTCTGCCTGTCTCTCTTCCTGTCTGTCTGCCTGTCTGTAATTTATTGAACTCTAGCAATAATTTATTAAACATTACATTGTTTTAAGTTTGTTCTGTGTTTTGTTTCTGTTTCTCAGGGTCTTCATCAGCCCTTAACTTTGACTACAGGGCAGAGTCAGCTTGTGTTTACTCACGTACCTTCTACAGAGGTTTGTCAATATTTGTCTCCTGAATCTTGTCTGCCTGTCTCTCTTCCTGTCTGTCTGCCTGTCTGTAATTTATTGAACTCTAGCAATAATTTATTAAACATTACATTGTTTTAAGTTTGTTCTGTGTTTTGTTTCTGTTTCTCAGGGTCTTCATCAGCCCTTAACTTTGACTACAGGGCAGAGTCAGCTTGTTTACTCACGTACCTTCTACAGAGGTTTGTCAATATTTTTCTCCTGAATCTTGTCTGCCTGTCTCTCTTCCTGTCTGTCTGCCTGTCTTTCTTCCTGTCTCTCTTCCTGTGTGTCTGCCTGTCTGTAATTTATTGAACTCTAGCAATAATTTATTAAACATTACATTGTTATAAGTTTGTTCTGTGTTTTGTTTCTGTTTCTCAGGGTCTTCATCAGCCCTTAACTTTGACTACAGGGCAGAGTCAGCTTGTTTACTCACGTACCTTCTACAGAGGTTTGTCAATATTTCTTGTCTGCCTGTCTCTCTTCCTGTCTGTCTTCCTGTCTGTCTTCCTGTCTCTCTACCTGTCTGTCTGCCTGTCTTTTTTCCTGTCTCTCTTCCTGTCTGCCTGTCTCTCTTCCTGTCTGTCTGTCTGTCTGTCTGTCTTTCTTCCTGTCTGTCTGTCTGTCTGTCTTTCTTCCTGTCTTTCTTCCTGTCTCTCTGCCTGTCTGTCTTTCTTTCTGTCTCTCTTCCTGTCTGCCTGTCTGCCTGCTTGTCTGTAGCAATAATTTATTAAACATTACATTGTTATAAGTTTGTTCTGTGTTTTGTTTCTGTTTCTCAGGGTCTTCATCTGCTCTGTAGTCAGTTAAGGGCTGAGTCAGCTTGTGTTTACTCGCGTACCTTCTACAGAGGTTTGTCAATATTTGTCTCCTGTTATAAGTTTGTTCTGTGTTTTGTTTCTGTTTCTCAGGGTCTTCATCAGCCCTTAACTTTGACTACAGGGCAGAGTCAGCTTGTTTACTCACGTACCTTCTACAGAGGTTTGTCAATATTTCTCCTGAATCTTGTCTGCCTGTCTCTCTTCCTGTCTGTCTGTCTGTCTGTCTCTCTTCCTGTCTGTCTGCCCGTCTCTCTTCCTGTCTGTCTGCCTGTCTGTAATTTATTGAACTCTAGCAATAATTTATTAAACATTACATTGTTATAAGTTTGTTCTGTGTTTTGTTTCTGTTTCTCAGGGTCTTCATCAGCCCTTAACTTTGACTACAGGGCAGAGTCAGCTTGTTTACTCACGTACCTTCTACAGAGGTTTGTCAATATTTCTCCTGAATCTTGTCTGCCTGTCTCTCTTCCTGTCTGTCTTCCTGTCTCTCTGCCTGTCTGTCTGCCTGTCTTTCTTCCTGTCTCTCTTCCTGTCTGCCTGTCTCTCTTCCTGTCTGCCTGTCTTTCTTCCTGTCTCTCTTCCTGTCTGCCTGTCTCTCTTCCTGTCTGTCTGTCTGTCTTTCTTCCTGTCTGTCTGTCTGTCTTTCTTCCTGTCTTTCTTCCTGTCTCTCTGCCTGTCTGTCTTTCTTTCTGTCTCTCTTCCTGTCTGCCTGTCTGCCTGCTTGTCTGTAGCAATAATTTATTAAACATTACATTGTTATAAGTTTGTTCTGTGTTTTGTTTCTGTTTCTCAGGGTCTTCATCTGCTCTGTAGTCAGTTAAGGGCTGAGTCAGCTTGTGTTTACTCGCGTACCTTCTACAGAGGTTTGTCAATATTTGTCTCCTGTTATAAGTTTGTTCTGTGTTTTGTTTTTTGTTTCTCAGGGTCTTCATCTGCTCTGTAGTCAGTTAAGGGCTGAGTCAGCTTGTGTTTACTCGCGTACCTTCTACAGAGGTTTGTCAATATTTGTCTCCTGAATCTTGTCTGCCTGTCTCTCTTCCTGTCTGTCTGCCTGTCTGTAATTTATTGAACTCTAGCAATAATGTATTAAACATTACATTGTTTTAAGTTTGTTCTGTGTTTTGTTTCTGTTTCTCAGGGTCTTCATCAGCCCTTAACTTTGACTACAGGGCAGAGTCAGCTTGTTTACTCACGTACCTTCTACAGAGGTTTGTCAATATTTGTCTCCTGTTATAAGTTTGTTCTGTGTTTTGTTTCTGTTTCTCAGGGTCTTCATCTGCTCTGTAGTCAGTTAAGGGCAGAGTCAGCTTGTGTTTACTCGCGTACCTTCTACAGAGGTTTGTCAATATTTGTCTCCTGAATCTTGTCTGCCTGTCTCTCTTCCTGTCTGTCTGTCTGTCTGTCTGTCTCTCTTCCTGTCTCTCTTCCTGTGTGTCTGCCTGTCTGTAATTTATTGAACTCTAGCAATAATGTATTAAACATTACATTGTTATAAGTTTGTTCTGTGTTTTGTTTCTGTTTCTCAGGGTCTTCATCAGCCCTTAACTTTGACTACAGGGCAGAGTCAGCTTGTTTACTCACGTACCTTCTACAGAGGTTTGTCAATATTTTTCTCCTGAATCTTGTCTGCCTGTCTCTCTTCCTGTCTGTCTGCCTGTCTCTCTTCCTGTGTGTCTGCCTGTCTGTAATTTATTGAACTCTAGCAATAATTTATTAAACATTACATTGTTATAAGTTTGTTCTGTGTTTTGTTTCTGTTTCTCAGGGTCTTCATCAGCCCTTAACTTTGACTACAGGGCTGAGTCAGCTTGTGTTTACTCACGTACCTTCTACAGAGGTTTGTCAATATTTGTCTCCTGTTATAAGTTTGTTCTGTGTTTTGTTTCTGTTTCTCAGGGTCTTCATCTGCTCTGTAGTCAGTTAAGGGCTGAGTCAGCTTGTGTTTACTCACGTACCTTCTACAGAGGTTTGTCAATATTTGTCTCCTGTTATAAGTTTGTTTTGTGTTTTGTTTCTGTTTCTCAGGGTCTTCATCTGCTCTGTAGTCAGTTAAGGGCAGAGTCAGCTTGTGTTTACTCACGTACCTTCTACAGAGGTTTGTCAATATTTGTCTCCTGTTAAAGTTTGTTCTGTGTTTTGTTTCTGTTTCTCAGGGTCTTCATCTGCTCTGTAGTCAGTTAAGGGCAGAGTCAGCTTGTGTTTACTCGCGTACCTTCTACAGAGGTTTGTCAATATTTGTCTCCTGAATCTTGTCTGCCTGTCTCTCTTCCTGTCTGTCTGCCTGTCTGTAATTTATTGAACTCTAGCAATAATGTATTAAACATTACATTGTTTTAAGTTTGTTCTGTGTTTTGTTTCTGTTTCTCAGGGTCTTCATCAGCCCTTAACTTTGACTACAGGGCAGAGTCAGCTTGTTTACTCACGTACCTTCTACAGAGGTTTGTCAATATTTTTCTCCTGAATCTTGTCTGCCTGTCTCTCTTCCTGTCTGTCTGTCTCTCTTCCTGTCTGTCTGCCTGTCTGTAATTTATTGAACTCTAGCAATAATGTATTAAACATTACATTGTTATAAGTTTGTTCTGTGTTTTGTTTCTGTTTCTCAGGGTCTTCATCTGCTCTGTAGTCAGTTAAGGGCAGAGTCAGCTTGTGTTTACTCACGTACCTTCTACAGAGGTTTGTCAATATTTGTCTCCTGAATCTTGTCTGCCTGTCTCTCTTCCTGTCTGTCTGCCTGTCTGTAATTTATTGAACTCTAGCAATAATGTATTAAACATTACATTGTTTTAAGTTTGTTCTGTGTTTTGTTTCTGTTTCTCAGGGTCTTCATCAGCCCTTAACTTTGACTACAGGGCAGAGTCAGCTTGTGTTTACTCATGTACCTTCTACAGAGGTTTGTCAATATTTTTCTCCTGAATCTTGTCTGCCTGTCTCTCTTCCTGTCTGTCTGTCTGTCTGTCTGTCTGCCTGTCTCTCTTCCTGTCTGTCTTCCTGTCTCTCTACCTGTCTGTCTGCCTGTCTTTCTTCCTGTCTCTCTTCCTGTCTGTCTGTCTGTCTGTCTTTCTTCCTGTCTGTCTGCCTGTCTGTCTTTCTTTCTGTCTCTCTTCCTGTCTGCCTGTCTGCCTGCTTGTCTGTAGCAATAATTTATTAAACATTACATTGTTATAAGTTTGTTCTGTGTTTTGTTTCTGTTTCTCAGGGTCTTCATCTGCTCTGTAGTCAGTTAAGGGCAGAGTCAGCTTGTGTTTACTCACGTACCTTCTACAGAGGTTTGTCAATATTTGTCTCCTGAATCTTGTCTGTCTGTCTCTCTTCCTGTCTGTCTGTCTGTCTGTCTGTCTGTCTCTCTTCCTGTCTGTCTGCCTGTCTCTCTTCCTGTGTGTCTGCCTGTCTGTAATTTATTGAACTCTAGCAATAATTTATTAAACATTACATTGTTATAAGTTTGTTCTGTGTTTTGTTTCTGTTTCTCAGGGTCTTCATCAGCCCTTAACTTTGACTACAGGGCAGAGTCAGCTTGTGTTTACTCACGTACCTTCTACAGAGGTTTGTCAATATTTCTCCTGAATCTTGTCTGCCTGTCTCTCTTCCTGTCTGTCTTCCTGTCTCTCTGCCTGTCTGTCTGCCTGTCTTTCTTCCTGTCTCTCTTCCTGTCTGCCTGTCTCTCTTCCTGTCTGTCTGTCTGTCTTTCTTCCTGTCTGTCTGTCTGTCTTTCTTCCTGTCTTTCTTCCTGTCTTTCTTCCTGTCTTTCTTCCTGTCTCTCTGCCTGTCTGTCTTTCTTTCTGTCTCTCTTCCTGTCTGCCTGTCTGCCTGCTTGTCTGTAGCAATAATTTATTAAACATTACATTGTTATAAGTTTGTTCTGTGTTTTGTTTCTGTTTCTCAGGGTCTTCATCTGCTCTGTAGTCAGTTAAGGGCAGAGTCAGCTTGTGTTTACTCGCGTACCTTCTACAGAGGTTTGTCAATATTTGTCTCCTGAATCTTGTCTGCCTGTCTCTCTTCCTGTCTGTCTGCCTGTCTGTAATTTATTGAACTCTAGCAATAATTTATTAAACATTACATTGTTATAAGTTTGTTCTGTGTTTTGTTTCTGTTTCTCAGGGTCTTCATCAGCCCTTAACTTTGACTACAGGGCAGAGTCAGCTTGTGTTTACTCACGTACCTTCTACAGAGGTTTGTCAATATTTCTCCTGAATCTTGTCTGCCTGTCTCTCTTCCTGTCTGTCTTCCTGTCTCTCTGCCTGTCTGTCTGCCTGTCTTTCTTCCTGTCTCTCTTCCTGTCTGCCTGTCTCTCTTCCTGTCTGTCTGTCTGTCTTTCTTCCTGTCTGTCTGTCTGTCTTTCTTCCTGTCTTTCTTCCTGTCTCTCTGCCTGTCTGTCTTTCTTTCTGTCTCTCTTCCTGTCTGCCTGTCTGCCTGCTTGTCTGTAGCAATAATTTATTAAACATTACATTGTTATAAGTTTGTTCTGTGTTTTGTTTCTGTTTCTCAGGGTCTTCATCTGCTCTGTAGTCAGTTAAGGGCAGAGTCAGCTTGTGTTTACTCACGTACCTTCTACAGAGGTTTGTCAATATTTGTCTCCTGAATCTTGTCTGCCTGTCTCTCTTCCTGTCTGTCTGCCTGTCTGTAATTTATTGAACTCTAGCAATAATTTATTAAACATTACATTGTTATAAGTTTGTTCTGTGTTTTGTTTCTGTTTCTCAGGGTCTTCATCAGCCCTTAACTTTGACTACAGGGCAGAGTCAGCTTGTGTTTACTCGCGTACCTTCTACAGAGGTTTGTCAATATTTGTCTCCTGAATCTTGTCTGCCTGTCTCTCTTCCTGTCTGTCTGCCTGTCTGTAATTTATTGAACTCTAGCAATAATTTATTAAACATTACATTGTTATAAGTTTGTTCTGTGTTTTGTTTCTGTTTCTCAGGGTCTTCATCTGCTCTGTAGTCAGTTAAGGGCTGAGTCAGCTTGTGTTTACTCGCGTACCTTCTACAGAGGTTTGTCAATATTTGTCTCCTGTTATAAGTTTGTTCTGTGTTTTGTTTCTGTTTCTCAGGGTCTTCATCAGCCCTTAACTTTGACTACAGGGCAGAGTCAGCTTGTTTACTCACGTACCTTCTACAGAGGTTTGTCAATATTTTTCTCCTGAATCTTGTCTGCCTGTCTCTCTTCCTGTCTGTCTGTCTGTTTTTCTTCCTGTCTGTCTGTCTTTCTTCCTGTCTTTCTTCCTGTCTCTCTGCCTGTCTGTCTTTCTTTCTGTCTCTCTTCCTGTCTGCCTGTCTGCCTGCTTGTCTGTAGCAATAATTTATTAAACATTACATTGTTATAAGTTTGTTCTGTGTTTTGTTTCTGTTTCTCAGGGTCTTCATCTGCTCTGTAGTCAGTTAAGGGCTGAGTCAGCTTGTGTTTACTCGCGTACCTTCTACAGAGGTTAGTCAATATTTGTCTCCTGTTATAAGTTTGTTCTGTGTTTTGTTTCTGTTTCTCAGGGTCTTCATCTGCTCTGTAGTCAGTTAAGGGCTGAGTCAGCTTGTGTTTACTCACGTACCTTCTACAGAGGTTTGTCAATATTTGTCTCCTGTTATAAGTTTGTTCTGTGTTTTGTTTCTGTTTCTCAGGGTCTTCATCTGCTCTGTAGTCAGTTAAGGGCAGAGTCAGCTTGTGTTTACTCACGTACCTTCTACAGAGGTTTGTCAATATTTGTCTCCTGTTATAAGTTTGTTCTGTGTTTTGTTTCTGTTTCTCAGGGTCTTCATCTGCTCTGTAGTCAGTTAAGGGCTGAGTCAGCTTGTGTTTACTCACGTACCTTCTACAGAGGTTTGTCAATATTTGTCTCCTGTTATAAGTTTGTTCTGTGTTTTGTTTCTGTTTCTCAGGGTCTTCATCTGCTCTGTAGTCAGTTAAGGGCTGAGTCAGCTTGTGTTTACTCACGTACCTTCTACAGAGGTTTGTCAATATTTGTCTCCTGAATCTTGTCTGCCTGTCTCTCTTCCTGTCTGTCTGCCTGTCTGTAATTTATTGAACTCTAGCAATAATTTATTAAACATTACATTGTTTTAAGTTTGTTCTGTGTTTTGTTTCTGTTTCTCAGGGTCTTCATCAGCCCTTAACTTTGACTACAGGGCAGAGTCAGCTTGTGTTTACTCACGTACCTTCTACAGAGGTTTGTCAATATTTCTCCTGAATCTTGTCTGCCTGTCTCTCTTCCTGTCTGTCTTCCTGTCTCTCTGCCTGTCTCTCTTCCTGTCTGTCTGTCTGTCTGTCTGTCTGTCTGTCTGTCTCTCTTCCTGTCTGTCTGCCTGTCTTTCTTCCTGTCTCTCTTCCTGTGTGTCTGCCTGTCTGTAATTTATTGAACTCTAGCAATAATTTATTAAACATTACATTGTTATAAGTTTGTTCTGTGTTTTGTTTCTGTTTCTCAGGGTCTTCATCAGCCCTTAACTTTGACTACAGGGCAGAGTCAGCTTGTGTTTACTCACGTACCTTCTACAGAGGTTTGTCAATATTTCTCCTGAATCTTGTCTGCCTGTCTCTCTTCCTGTCTGTCTTCCTGTCTCTCTGCCTGTCTGTCTGCCTGTCTTTCTTCCTGTCTCTCTTCCTGTCTGCCTGTCTCTCTTCCTGTCTGTCTGTCTGTCTTTCTTCCTGTCTGTCTGTCTGTCTTTCTTCCTGTCTTTCTTCCTGTCTCTCTGCCTGTCTGTCTTTCTTTCTGTCTCTCTTCCTGTCTGCCTGTCTGCCTGCTTGTCTGTAGCAATAATTTATTAAACATTACATTGTTATAAGTTTGTTCTGTGTTTTGTTTCTGTTTCGCAGGGTCTTCATCTGCTCTGTAGTCAGTTAAGGGCTGAGTCAGCTTGTGTTTACTCGCGTACCTTCTACAGAGGTTTGTCAATATTTGTCTCCTGTTATAAGTTTGTTCTGTGTTTTGTTTCTGTTTATCAGGGTCTTCATCTGCTCTGTAGTCAGTTAAGGGCTGAGTCAGCTTGTGTTTACTCACGTACCTTCTACAGAGGTTTGTCAATATTTGTCTCCTGTTATAAGTTTGTTCTGTGTTTTGTTTCTGTTTCTCAGGGTCTTCATCTGCTCTGTAGTCAGTTAAGGGCTGAGTCAGCTTGTGTTTACTCACGTACCTTCTACAGAGGTTTGTCAATATTTGTCTCCTGTTATAAGTTTGTTCTGTGTTTTGTTTGTTTCTCAGGGTCTTCATCTGCTCTGTAGTCAGTTAAGGGCAGAGTCAGCTTGTGTTTACTCACGTACCTTCTACAGAGGTTTGTCAATATTTGTCTCCTGTTATAAGTTTGTTCTGTGTTTTGTTTCTGTTTCTCAGGGTCTTCATCTGCTCTGTAGTCAGTTAAGGGCTGAGTCAGCTTGTGTTTACTCACGTACCTTCTACAGAGGTTTGTCAATATTTGTCTCCTGTTATAAGTTTGTTCTGTGTTTTGTTTGTTTCTCAGGGTCTTCATCTGCTCTGTAGTCAGTTAAGGGCAGAGTCAGCTTGTTTACTCACGTACCTTCTACAGAGGTTTGTCAATATTTGTCTCCTGAATCTTGTCTGCCTGTCTCTCTTCCTGTCTGTCTGCCTGTCTGTAATTTATTGAACTCTAGCAATAATTTATTAAACATTACATTGTTTTAAGTTTGTTCTGTGTTTTGTTTCTGTTTCTCAGGGTCTTCATCAGCCCTTAACTTTGACTACAGGGCAGAGTCAGCTTGTTTACTCACGTACCTTCTACAGGGGTTTGTCAATATTTTTCTCCTGAATCTTGTCTGCCTGTCTCTCTTCCTGTGTGTCTGCCTGTCTGTAATTTATTGAACTCTAGCAATAATTTATTAAACATTACATTGTTATAAGTTTGTTCTGTGTTTTGTTTCTGTTTCTCAGGGTCTTCATCAGCCCTTAACTTTGACTACAGAGCAGAGTCAGCTTGTGTTTACTCACGTACCTTCTACAGAGGTTTGTCAATATTTTTCCTGAATCTTGTCTGCCGGTCTCTCTTCCTGTCTGTCTTCCTGTCTCTCTGTCTGCCTGTCTGTCTGCCTGTCTTTCTTCCTGTCTCTCTTCCTGTCTGCCTGTCTCTCTTCCTGTCTGTCTGTCTGTCTTTCTTCCTGTTTCTCTTCCTGTCTCTCTTCCTGTCTGCCTGTCTCTCTTCCTGTCTGTCTGTCTGTCTGTCTTTCTTCCTGTCTGTCTGTCTGTCTGTCTTTCTTCCTGTCTTTCTGTCTCTCTGCCTGTCTGTCTTTCTTTCTGTCTCTCTTCCTGTCTGCCTGTCTGCCTGCTTGTCTGTAGCAATAATTTATTAAACATTACATTGTTATAAGTTTGTTCTGTGTTTTGTTTCTGTTTCTCAGGGTCTTCATCTGCTCTGTAGTCAGTTAAGGGCTGAGTCAGCTTGTTTACTCGCGTACCTTCTACAGAGGTTTGTCAATATTTGTCTCCTGTTATAAGTTTGTTCTGTGTTTTGTTTCTGTTTCTCAGGGTCTTCATCTGCTCTGTAGTCAGTTAAGGGCTGAGTCAGCTTGTGTTTACTCGCGTACCTTCTACAGAGGTTTGTCAATATTTGTCTCCTGTTATAAGTTTGTTCTGTGTTTTGTTTCTGTTTCTCAGGGTCTTCATCTGCTCTGTAGTCAGTTAAGGGCAGAGTCAGCTTGTGTTTACTCACGTACCTTCTACAGAGGTTTGTCAATATTTGTCTCCTGAATCTTGTCTGCCTGTCTCTCTTCCTGTCTGTCTGCCTGTCTGTAATTTATTGAACTCTAGCGATAATTTATTAAACATTACATTGTTTTAAGTTTGTTCTGTGTTTTGTTTCTGTTTCTCAGGGTCTTCATCAGCCCTTAACTTTGACTACAGGGCAGAGTCAGCTTGTTTACTCACGTACCTTCTACAGAGGTTTGTCAATATTTTTCTCCTGAATCTTGTCTGCCTGTCTCTCTTCCTGTCTGTCTGTCTGTCTGTCTGTCTCTCTTCCTGTCTGTCTGCCTGTCTCTCTTCCTGTGTGTCTGCCTGTCTGTAATTTATTGAACTCTAGCAATAATTTATTAAACATTACATTGTTAAAAGTTTGTTCTGTGTTTTGTTTCTGTTTCTCAGGGTCTTCATCAGCCCTTAACTTTGACTACAGGGCAGAGTCAGCTTGTGTTTACTCACGTACCTTCTACAGAGGTTTGTCAATATTTCTCCTGAATCTTGTCTGCCTGTCTCTCTTCCTGTCTGTCTTCCTGTCTCTCTGCCTGTCTGTCTGCCTGTCTTTCTTCCTGTCTCTCTTCCTGTCTGCCTGTCTCTCTTCCTGTCTGTCTGTCTGTCTTTCTTCCTGTCTGTCTGTCTTTCTTCCTGTCTGTCTGTCTGTCTTCCTGTCTTTCTTCCTGTCTCTCTGCCTGTCTGTCTTTCTTTCTGTCTCTCTTCCTGTCTGCCTGTCTGCCTGCTTGTCTGTAGCAATAATTTATTAAACATTACATTGTTATAAGTTTGTTCTGTGTTTTGTTTCTGTTTCTCAGGGTCTTCATCTGCTCTGTAGTCAGTTAAGGGCTGAGTCAGCTTGTGTTTACTCGCGTACCTTCTACAGAGGTTTGTCAATATTTGTCTCCTGTTATAAGTTTGTTCTGTGTTTTGTTTCTGTTTCTCAGGGTCTTCATCTGCTCTGTAGTCAGTTAAGGGCTGAGTCAGCTTGTGTTTACTCACGTACCTTCTACAGAGGTTTGTCAATATTTGTCTCCTGTTATAAGTTTGTTCTGTGTTTTGTTTCTGTTTCTCAGGGTCTTCATCTGCTCTGTAGTCAGTTAAGGGCTGAGTCAGCTTGTGTTTACTCGCGTACCTTCTACAGAGGTTTGTCAATATTTGTCTCCTGTTATAAGTTTGTTCTGTGTTTTGTTTCTGTTTCTCAGGGTCTTCATCTGCTCTGTAGTCAGTTAAGGGCTGAGTCAGCTTGTGTTTACTCGCGTACCTTCTACAGAGGTTTGTCAATATTTGTCTCCTGTTATAAGTTTGTTCTGTGTTTTGTTTCTGTTTCTCAGGGTCTTCATCAGCCCTTAACTTTGACTACAGGGCAGAGTCAGCTTGTGTTTACTCACGTACCTTCTACAGAGGTTTGTCAATATTTCTCCTGAATCTTGTCTGCCTGTCTCTCTTCCTGTCTGTCTTCCTGTCTCTCTGCCTGTCTGTCTGCCTGTCTTTCTTCCTGTCTCTCTTCCTGTCTGCCTGTCTCTCTTCCTGTCTGTCTGTCTGTCTTTCTTCCTGTCTGTCTGTCTTTCTTCCTGTCTGTCTGTCTGTCTGTCTTTCTTCCTGTCTGTCTGTCTGTCTTTCTTTCTGTCTCTCTTCCTGTCTGCCTGTCTGCCTGCTTGTCTGTAGCAATAATTTATTAAACATTACATTGTTATAAGTTTGTTCTGTGTTTTGTTTCTGTTTCTCAGGGTCTTCATCTGCTCTGTAGTCAGTTAAGGGCTGAGTCAGCTTGTGTTTACTCACGTACCTTCTACAGAGGTTTGTCAATATTTGTTTCCTGTTATAAGTTTGTTCTGTGTTTTGTTTCTGTTTCTCAGGGTCTTCATCTGCTCTGTAGTCAGTTAAGGGCAGAGTCAGCTTGTGTTTACTCACGTACCTTCTACCGAGGTTTGTCAATATTTGTCTCCTGAATCTTGTCTGCCTGTCTCTCTTCCTGTCTGTCTGTCTGTCTGTCTGTCTGTCTCTCTTCCTGTCTGTCTGCCTGTCTTTCTTCCTGTCTCTCTTCCTGTGTGTCTGCCTGTCTGTAATTTATTGAACTCTAGCAATAATTTATTAAACATTACATTGTTTTAAGTTTGTTCTGTGTTTTGTTTCTGTTTCTCAGGGTCTTCATCAGCCCTTAACTTTGACTACAGGGCAGAGTCAGCTTGTTTACTCACGTACCTTCTACAGAGGTTTGTCAATATTTGTCTCCTGAATCTTGTCTGCCTGTCTCTCTTCCTGTCTGTCTGCCTGTCTGTAATTTATTGAACTCTAGCAATAATTTATTAAACATTACATTGTTATAAGTTTGTTCTGTGTTTTGTTTCTGTTTCTCAGGGTCTTCATCAGCCCTTAACTTTGACTACAGGGCAGAGTCAGCTTGTGTTTACTCACGTACCTTCTACAGAGGTTTGTCAATATTTCTCCTGAATCTTGTCTGCCTGTCTCTTTTCCTGTCTGTCTTCCTGTCTCTCTGCCTGTCTGTCTGCCTGTCTTTCTTCCTGTCTCTCTTCCTGTCTGCCTTTCTCTCTTCCTGTCTGTCTGTCTTTCTTCCTGTCTGTCTGTCTTTCTTCCTGTTTCTCTGCCTGTCTGTCTTTCTTTCTGTCTCTCTTCCTGTCTGCCTGTCTGCCTGTCTGCCTGAGTAGTACTTATGATATACCATGTGTCAAAATGATTGATGACTTCCGGTCCCTCCCACTAGATATGACATCTGGTCACCGCCCTTCCGGTTGTCCGTTGAGCTGTCCCGCCCTTTCTGGCGTGTATAGATATGGATATGGATTGTCGTATCGGGCGTTCGATCATGTGTTTTGACAGGTTTATCTACCGCATATGTTGTTTTTATCTACCGGTGTCTTTCCGGCATATGTTGTTATGGTTTGCCCTATTGTCCTAGCTAGTCGTAGATCATGTGGTTTTGACAGAAAGTTTGAAGACTGTGTCACACAACCATTATCTCTTGTGCACACGAGTTGGGTGTATTTTCTGTGTTTGTGATCTGTTTTTGACAGAAAGTTTGAATTTGCGGTCTGTATTCACAGAATTGGCCATAAACACTGATATCTCTGCTACGCAGACGTCCACGCTCACATTCCAGAGCAATGTATATAAATGGGTGTAGTGTGTTGTAAAACCATCACCAGAAACATGAGCTACATGAGCATGGATGGTTTATCCTCTCCTCAATCCCTAGAGCCGGGGGTGTGCGACCAAATGATGGAAAGGCTGACTATGGCACCAAGAAAAAAAACCCCTTTCGGACGCATCCGTTTGACAAGTTTTCTCCATGAACTTTCGGAATGGACTACTGCTGAATATGTAATGTGTAGGAACCGTGTATTCGGATACAAATTTCACAAACCAACTCGAGTTGTTACACTCTACACCACTGACAGCGTCGGAGAGTTTCAGCCTGGGGAAGATACGTGTGTGGTATTTCCTGAAAAAGACTGGACTCTCTTCTACAATCGTGTCTGGAAGGATCTGAATGATGACGGCGAAGAGCCTTTGTACATTTCGGAGTGGGACGGGGTAACCGATAATGTTCGGTACCGCGTGGTAGGTGACCATACTAACAAGAGTCCTACTGATTCTGTTTACATATTCTGTTGTAGAGACAAGACAAAGCTCAACAACAAGCGGTCGGGACGCATCCAGCCTAACGAGCATCACGATCTGTATGAAATGCAATTTTTGTTCGACTGGTGCGATCTGAATCTCCTGAATATGTTTTTTTCAATCATCAACAAAATGTTCAAATGGTGTGACATGCATGACGAATACAGCAAAATTAAAGTGCAACTGTTCCACCCTCAGACATGCCCACGGAGTAGCATATGGTCTCGACCATCCCCACCCATTTACTACAGCCATCCTAAAGCTCGCAAGCCAGACCTATCCAAATAACGTCTATTAATCAGGTTTTGAGTGCTACAACAACCCCGCCCCTTTACTACAACTATCATAAATTCCTGCGACCAGACCCTTCGAAGCAGCATTTATAAACCATGGCTGAAGACGTCGCTTCAGAACCCCATCATGTGTGCAGCTGCGGTATCTCTTTCGGCAGCATTCTCGACCCTCCCGACGACAACGCAACCATCCATACTCTGACTGACGCCTGCGGGCCATTGGGCATACACAAAGACTGGGCTCCGGCTAAAACTATCAAGCGTCGCATAGACTTTGAATCATGCATTGAAAGCGATTGGGGTCCGGGTAACATTTTCAACCCTGAACCATTGGACCTGTGCAAAGACTGGACTCTGGCTGAAAGACGCAAACGTAGCTTAGACTGGGATCCGGAGATCGAGTGCGACTGTGGTTGTACTAAACCTTGGTCAGCACCACCACCACCACCATCCAACAAAAAGCTTGAATCTCCCAACCTGGCTGACCTCTCTCATGCTAAACCCGGTTTCGATGCTACAGACGGATGTTTCAGTGACGTGGGATTCAAAATCATAAAAGCCGCGACAGTGGTTTTGCTGCAACATCTCATCGGAAAGAAGCTGAAGGACGAGTGCGAAGGGTGTGAGATTGATCACCCCAGTCAACTGCAACATTCCTGCCAGTTCGACCCACCTAACTACTACTTTGACACACATTTTGATGAACTTTCAACCAAACTGTTTAGACCCTATTTTCACGCCATCATCGGTATACTCCTAGGACGGTTGGGGTTAACCCTCTGAGGTCGACAAACGCGCCGGCGCGTTTTGCTGGATTTTCTCCACATTGTAGCACTTTAAACTTAAATTTCTCCGTCATTTATGGTCATACAGAAAAAATAAATATAAAAAAAGAATCTGTGGTATTTCTACTTTTGTATGTGTCCACTTCCAATCAAATCAAAACATTGTGCTTTTGTAAAATAAGGAAAAAAAACAGTGTGTGCGTTCTGCCTCTCCGTCGCGGTGAACTTTTTTTTCTTGAGCACGTCTATAAACTGAAACAAAACTCAGCGAATACTTGTTACACATTTATGAGCCATACACCTTTATAAACATTTAAGTGTGTACTTTTAAATGATCGGATTCAAAACGAAAACAAATATTCTCTGTTTAAGTAATTTGTATAAAACCAACAAGATTTCCAGCTTCTCAAACGCTTCCTAATTATTTTTAATTCGGCCACGCCCACTCGCGCAAAAGATATTCACATGCAAATCTCCACATGGAACGCGATCGCCCTCATTACCTCAACAACAAAACACTTCACTTCACTTTTCGTCGAGTTTGAAAGACGTGCCTGAGCTTACATTGGATTTACATCAGAAGAAGAAGAACGATATTTGAAGACAAGAAAGATAAGGTAAGAAATTCTTACATATTAGTTTGCTATTGTTGCATAAATTTCACATTGCAGTTGAACTGTTGCTAGATATATGGTGAATATTATAATATTTAGACCCGTGTTTACTGTTACTGTGTTTGTGGATATCTGCTCAAACGTAGATAGGCTATGTATATGGTAGGCCTAACCATAATGTTTTATATTTGATCGCAATCGCGTTTTAATGTATCATATTTTTGATCGCGATCGCGTTTTAATGTATCATATTTTTGATCGCGATCGCGTTTGAATGTATCATATTTTGGAAAAGCAAAACGCTCCAAACGGCTTCATGTTTTTACTATTATCTCATTTCATATCATCATAACGAATGGAAACATTTGAAGTAACATGATAATCAATATATTTTTCTCTAGCTTAGTTGTTACTGAAATCTTTTTGAAAATATATATAGGCTGCTATATTGTTATTATTTTATGCAGCACTGCGCATAGCCTATACCCTACAAGGCACAACAAACCTGGTGTTCATTATATATTGTTGGAAACATTTGTGTGAGTGTGTGTGTGTATTCTGTGAATTTTAAAAAGCAATTTTAACAAGAAAAATCTAAAATGTATTCCCAAAATCGTGCAGGCCTTTCTCTTGATATCAGTATGTTCACTTTTTTTTTTTTCAGGGCCCAGATGCCACTGAGTCCTGCTGACTTCAACATTCACAGTACATGTCTCTGTACATGAACATGGTAAAGTGAAAATCAAACACCTTAGAAAATGAAAGGTATGTACAATGTTTTTAGGAATGGCACAAAGGTCTCTTTCTTCAATAAGTGCTTTTTTGTTGTGTATCTTTAGATTATGTTGTGTTGTAAATAAATCCAAACAATTTTAAAAGCCATTCTTTTTTAAATCTCCTCATTCTTTGTGCAAGGTTGGTCAGAATGATGGGCCCTGATAAGCTCCTAATAGGGCCATTAGGGAGGTTCTTTGTCTTTCTCAGGTGTGGAAAGCTTTCATATTAATGAGGTGATCCGCCCCTTCGCATATTGCTTTCTAACACAAAACACGTCGTAAAATTTTTAAATCAATATATTGTCTTCTCTGAATGAGCAGTCAGGGTGATTCTCACATCGTTTTGGAGCAAATATTCTAGGCTACGTGATACAATTTTCAAAAGTCTTGTGAAGAAATAATCAGTATGGGTTTCATGACCTTATTTCAGTGAGAATTTATTTTTGTATTTTCACAAACCACGCATAAATGTCATTATCTCAAAACTACAAACTTTTACATACATGCTGCTGATATATTATTGTAGCAGAGTTTGTGCTGAATACAGTGTAATTAGACTTTAGCCATGAAAATGTCACAAGTAACAGAAATAACCACAAATGTCAGAGCATGTCAGAACACCTCCAGGGCCCAGAAAACAGCTCAGACCTCAGAGGGTTAAAATCTCACCCCCAACGTATTCAAGGAACAGTCGGGACTATTCTGCACGTATTAAAAGACGAACCATTCATCGCCGCTAAGCTAGAAGAAATCAGGACGAGACTTCTGGACAAACCCTGTGAGGAAATAGTGCACGACGTCGTTGATCTCTGGGAAGGTATTTCGATCGTGAATGGCGAGTGACAAAGCCGTCTCCAACATGGGTGCTACCAGTAGTCTAACCAGCTGTATGGAATACCTGTTTAAAGGACATTACAGACGACAGATGACAAAACTGATGAAAAAGATTATCGATTTTGCATCACGCGACGGTCATCCACCTATGGAGGCAACTACGCGTGAAGCAAATTTCAAGAAACAAATGATGTATATAAGAGGAGCGGCTAATTCATGGGATGATTTGACGGACAAATGCGCTTATGGTACCGATCCGCCTGATGTAATGATAAAACAGGTTCTAGATATGATGTGTGAATCGCGACTCCCGCTCGGGGTCATCGATGTGCTATGTACTTGTACCTATGTGGCTGATGTATGTACCGAGCTGGTGAAGAAATCAAAAGAAGAAGAATATGACATCAATGATGATGATGAGAGCGATGCTGTTCAAATTATCGAAATGGATGTCGCCATCGGTGAAATTGTTGAAATGTACGTCGATTACATCCTAGACAAAAACATGATGGCCTGTCGTGATTTTCTTTTCTGGTTAGACTATCAGTGATCCATTTTACTTAGACTATGCATGTAACATTGTTATATCCAATTGTATTGTATTTTATGGTATAACCATTTTGTACTAACATCATTATATTAATTTTTACTTAGATTTTGTTGTACTAACATTATTATTATTATTATTATTATATCCATGTATACTATCTTGTATTATATCCATTTTACTTCAATCATGTATCCTGTAATTTTTCAATAAAAGATTGATTCAAACCACATGTATGAGTTATTCTTTTGCAGCGGTTGAAACGGCAGCATGTCGGAGCTCATGAAAAAGGCTTATTATACACCCTCCAACCCCGGCTCTTTAGGGGGTAAAAAACGATTAAAAGACGCCGTCTTAAAAGATACCGGAGTTCGTCTAAGCGATAAAAAGGTTTCAGAATGGTTGTCTGGTGAGGATGCATACACTTTACACAAAACAGCTCCTATAAAATACAAACGAAATAGAGTGGTTGTGTACGGGGTCGATACCCAGTTCCAGGCCGATCTAGTCGACATGATCGCCTATGCCAAGGATAACGACTGCAATAAATATCTGTTGACTTGCATAGATGTATTTAGCAAGTATGCGTGGACTCGTGTGTTGAAGAATAAGAGTGGGCCCGAAGTCGCTAGAGCGTTCGAGTCTATACTCGAGGAGGGTCGTGTGCCACAGACATTGCAGACGGATCAGGGGAAGGAATTTTTTAACAAACAATTTCAAGATGTAATGAAAAAGCACAACATTGATCATTTCGCTACCGCTACCGATTTGAAAGCCAGCGTCGTAGAACGATTTAATAGAACGTTAAAGAGTCGTATGTGGAGATTTTTAACAGCTACAAATTCCCGACGATACATAGATGTTTTACAAGACATTATGCAGGGGTACAACACCAGTTATCATCGAAGTATCTGCATGAGACCCGTGGACGTCGACAAAGTAAACGAGGATCAAGTGTTTCAAAACTTGTATGGTGATATAAAGAAGACCGAGAGAGCCGTATTTAATTTCAAAGTCGGTGACGTCGTCAGGATTTCTAAAGTGAGAGGCCCGTTCGCCAAAGGTTATGAGCAAAACTACACGGAAGAATTTTTCACCATATCCGCATGCATTCCGCGACAACCCCCGGTCTACAGACTCAGCGATTATGACGGTGATGTCATCGAGGGGTTTTTTTATGAAAAAGAGTTACAAAAAATAATTGTGAGTAAAAACAAATCTTTTAAGGTGGAAAAGATTTTAGGTCAGAAAAAACAAGGGAAATCTACGCTTGTTTTAGTGAAATGGCTAGGCTGGCCTTCAAAATTCAATAGTTATATAGATAAAAAAACACTGTTGGACTTAAAACACCCCGACGTTTAATGGATGAGTTCATATGAACGAAGGACAGTCATGGACGATCAAGGGTTCTACATTACGCTACCGTGCAATGCATCGAGGTCGGTTTACCCCGAAAATCGCATATCCTGCTATACAACCAGGTTAGCAAAAGCTATACAATTGAAAGGACAATGGGAGGTGGGGCTCGCCGAAATCGAATATCCTAGAAGTTGGTATAACTTTAATGACAAAGACGGGGATTTCACCCTGTACACAGGTCCCGTATACACAAATAGCGGGGGTCCCAAAGACGCTCCTAAAAAAAAAAAAGACTTACCCACGTTTTTTGTATCGAGGAAATTACACATAAGTGGTGGGTACTACGCGAACATTCGTGCGATCCTCCGTGTGATAAATCAACTTCTAGCACCCACGGCTGTATTGGATTACGACGAATTAAAAAACAAAGTGTTTCTGATCGCGAAACCCAATGTTTCAGTCAGCTTTCAAGGCAGACTCGCCACTATTTTAGGAATGATACCGGACGATACTCTCGGACGTTCGAACTATCATAAAGAAGCAGATTTTACTACGAGCCATATCACGTACGCTCCTCATCAATCCGATATCAACGCTGGGTTCTACACAATGTACGTTTACACCGACATCATTCAATATCAATCGGTCGGTGATTCTAACGTCCCGCTTTTGAGATGCGTACATAAATCAGGTAAAAGCAACGAGACGGTCATTGCTAGATACGACAACCCGCATTACGCATCGATCAACAAGGATCACATCACAAGTATTACCATAGAGTTGAAGGACGACCAAAACCACGAAATACCATTTTCTTACGGGAAAGTCATCGTAAAACTACACTTTAAACCAACGAATCATTCTATTCTTTAAAATGAGTTATTACTATGGCCCTAGAGAGCACAATACCGCGGACTATGTGGACTATTACCGAAATCAGGCCGGCGGGGGTTTGCCAGGCTATGCCGGGGGAGGGGTTATGTACGGGGCAGGGTTAGGAGGACTTTTCAGAGGTTTGTTCAGGATGGCCATACCTCTGTTAAAAAGAGGATTTAGCATTGCGAAACCCCACCTAAAATCCGCCGCTAAAAATATAGTATCCGACGTCGTCTCAAACGTATTGACGCGTGCGCATAGCAATAATGCTAATGCTCAAGACGGATCTGGGCTGATGGTCATGGCAGGTAAGAGAATGTCTAAACCGCCGGGTGTGAGGAGGCGTGGTCAATGGGGTAAGAAGAGGAAGAAGACAACAAGCGGAACAAAGAAGCGTCCAGTCATACGCAGAAAGCGTAAGAAGTCTGTTAGTCGAAAAGCATCTGTCAAGAGATTTGTAAAAACCATATTCTAACATGGCGCTACTACATCGTATGTCGGGGGAATGCATCAAGTCCGAGCTGGACTTATTTACGGTCCCTCTGACACAGACGGTTATTGAGAAAAACGGCTATTTAGAAGTTGCCCCTTTATCCGCCATATCGGACACCGCTCCATTAGAGTTTTTTATCGCTGGCACTGGTGATGATTATCTGGACCTAAATAACACGATGCTCTATCTACGCCTGAAAATCACAAGACCTAATGGAGCGGACATCGTACATCCTGCACGGGTTGCCCTAATAAATTACCCCGGAGCCACCATATTTTCACAAGTCGACGTAACCCTGGGCGATCGTCTGATATCACAGAGTTCGAGCACCTACCCTTACCGTTGCATCATAGAGAGTCTGATCAACTACAGTAAAGATGCGTTGGAATCTCTTTTCTCTGCCGGACTGTTTTACAAAGACACTGCCGGTCACATGGACGTGAATGACCCCGTAGGCCGTAACGCGGGGTTGACAAAGAGATCGACCTACACCGCCGAAAGTAAGGTGGTGGAGCTGATGGTCCCTATACACAGCGATATATTCTTTCAAGAAAAACTTTTGCTGAATGGAGTTGACGTCAAGATACGCCTAATTAGAGCAAAAGATGAATTCTGTCTGATGAGGTGCGATGACGTGGCTTACAAAATAAAAATAGAGTCGGCGTCCCTATTTGTCAAGAAAGTCGCTGTAGCACCGCCGGTGAGACTGGGGCACGCCCAGGCACTACTCTCGACAACCGCAAAGTATCCCATAGATAGGGTGGTTCTAAAAAATTTCTCCATACCTGAGGGTACACGTGTTTCAAATCAAGAAAATCTGTTTTTAGGGACCCTGCCAAAATCTATCGTCATAGCCATGGTCGACAATGACGCATTCACCGGTTCCTACGAAAAAAATCCATTTGCATTCAAACATTACGATCTGGAGTTCCTGGCCGTCTATGTAGACGGTCAACAATTCCCCTCAAAGCCTCTACAGCCTAATTTCGAAGCTGGTTCGGCAGTGCGCGAATTTTATCAGTTGGCGATGACGACAGGAAGACATCTTAAAAACCAGGCACTCTCTATCGACAGGGGTGATTTCCTGAACGGATACACGCTTTACGCGTTTAATCTTACGCCTGATGAAGACTGTGGTCAGCACATTTCCCTCATCAAGTCCGGGAATATCAGACTCGAAGCTCGATTCAGACAACCGCTGCCGAATACCGTTAATTTATTAATTTACGCCGTATTCGACAGCATCATTGAAGTGTCTAACCGGCGACAAGTACTAGTCGATTACTACTGAGATGAATACTCTACAACTCACCGCGATCATGGATAAAATTACATGCAGGACTCATTTTCTCGGCGTGCTACCGAGCGATCAACTACCCGAAAAACCGCTTAGGATCTTACCGTCGATGGCCGTCATAAACACCCACCCTGCTCAGCTACCGGGAGAGCATTGGGTTGCCGTTTATTTAACCCAAGAGGGAGCCGCTTGTTTTTTCGATAGTTTTGGCAATCCGCCCAACAGCCCTCGCTTTCCAATCTCCATCAATAACTTTTTAACGATCAACAACGTCGACGTGTTATATTCCGACAGACGTGTCCAGGATTTTTCATCAGATACCTGTGGTCAGCACTGTGTGTTTTTTCTGTATCATTTAGTCAGAGGTTACGACTATAACCATGTGATGAAACTATACAGCGATGATTATATCAAAAATGATAAAATGGTGTCCCTCTTTGTAAAGAGATTAAGACCGCATGTTTGTAATGATAAAATGTTATCCTGCGTTCCCTGTGTGCAGACGTGTTTGACGTATAAATAATAAAATAAAAAGCTTGAAACCATTACATATTTTTAGTGTCTTTTATTTAATCTATTTGTTAAAATTCCAACCATCGCTTTCGTTTGAGAGCCGGCGATTTAAACACAGAGTCTTCGGGGTTTGGAACCGTGTAAGGCGAATATCTTTGTGTCTTTTTATAAGGTCTAACCCGGGGAGGACTGCCGGGTTTACTCTTTAGAGACTTAATCCTGCGTCTGACCTGCTGATTCGGTACTGTAGAAAATGGAATGTTTAATTCGGCAAAGGCACGTAGAAACTCCGACCATCCTCGAGGTCTCCGTTCATCCCTAACGTTTTGCGGTGCCGTAACATTTTTTAACAAATCGACCATGTGCGACCCTTGTACGGCTTTACCTCTGAACACAAACTCCCCCGATTCGTTCCACGCACTTAACGCTTTAGCTTTAGACATCTTGTCTAATATGTATCTGCTGTTTTTCACACTTCTCGAAGGTATGTTCTTCAGAACTTCATCGACAATGTCCTCCCCCTCAGCTCTGCCGTCTTCGACATTATTATCATCATCCGCTGGCTCGTCTTTATGGCTGAGATCAGTATTGGGTAGCGAAAGCGTTAAAACACTGCTCTCACGATCGCCTTGTTTAACGATGGTCAAAAACCTACTCAGGGTATTGGTGTAAAGTTTGGCTTTTTCGTACGGATTCAAGTCAGTGCGACGTAAAATATTTCTTATGCTATCATCCAAATCGTTCTCCACGCTCCGTTGAATGTTCTCGCGAACATTTTCACTCTTCATCTTATCCAGTTGATGGTGCGGAACTAAATACATCTTCTCGGCATACTCCATCCTATCGATTTGCTATTAAGCTTGATATAAAGGGTACTGCGACGCTTAGAAGTGGCAATAGGAATCCGCCCTTCTGGTTGAAGACTCGTTTCTTGGCCGTAATCCCAATTTTTTTATCGGCTATAAATTTGATTTCGGCTTTTCTCTTTTTCAGTTTTTGGTACTGTTGCCTATTGACCGGGATGGTACCGTAGAGGATGTTAAGCGCCACTTCACACAACGCTAAAATGAATTCGTCGGACGATGATTGTAAAATAAGACGTCGCTGTTTAGGACTGGATTTATGTAGCAGTTTTAACACCGGCAGATGTTTACAAAGTCTGGCGGACATGACGTTTGATCACGTTCTTCTTTTTTTCGGGATATAAACCACTTGACGCTCAGAAAGCAATCCTGTTCTGAGACGGTACTGCTCCGGAGTTTTTGCTTTATAGTCTATCATTAGATAGCCGAAAGGATGGTCGACTGCGTCGTGATAACACTCCATAAAGTATTTTGTGTTTCCCGGGTACATTTGACGTCCTAGCATCGCTACTTGATTGACGTCCCTAGGATTTTTAAACAGTATCATATAATTGGCGTTTAAGCTTATGGTTCGGCTGGACTTACCCTGTGCAAATAAATTTTGCACTATGTAAATAGAACTGAGATTCCTATGGTGACAGTATTGCGTAAAAACCCGTTGAAGTTCCACGTTACCACTAGCCTGCTCCATTAAATCATCCACCACGAGCAGGTTTGTCTTGGTGACAGGCAGTAAATCATCATCATTCAGAGTCTGTGGTATTCCTTGTACAAATTTAATGTCATACAATTGAAGTAAATCATCGTACAAAGTCTGCCAACAATCATACAACCAAACAATGTTTTCAATTTTCTTGGAAATGATATTCAAACCTTTTTCCAACAAAAGTTTTACAAAATAAGACTTTCCAGAATTTGATGGACCGCTCACGACACAAGAGAAAGGGTGTTGAAGTCTGAAATCAAAATTGGAAACATCCTGAGAGCCTCTGTGCATCATCATCATCTGATCAGTAGCCATAAGGAAGCGTGCTAAAGTCCTGTAAAAGTCTACGTTTATTGTACACAACCTTGAACCTTTTAACGACTGATTTGTTGTGCAATGTGAGAGACTTCTTATTTCGTACAATATTCTCGCTCTGAGCCAGAATGTATTTGGATCTATCATGCGACGTCACATAGCTGTCAACCAGACCAATCAGGGATTCGAGACAGATAGCTTGTGAATTTTTAGCATTCAGGGTTATCCCCTTAGCTTTCATACACACTTTACCTTTGGCCGTGGCAAAACCGTACGATTTGGGACCGCTCGACGAAAATTGTGATATAAAATCCCCATCGTCCAATTCGCTAGTCAGATCTCCTAAATAATCCCCCAGAGGCGGCTCCCAGTCCCCCTCCCTAGACACAAAAATAACACTATCTGTGTCGGAGTATAACAATCGGCTGCCGAGTCTGTCCATCAATTCGTACAATTCCAGTCGGGCGTGCGCGGTGGTAAAAGCACCTACAAAAACGTTCACGTCGCGCGCCTTACAAACATCCTCTTTGGATGGTTTATGCTGGACGAGCGCTACGTCATCTGAGATGAATGAGAAATACGCCAACGTGTCGGTATTTCCAAAAACAATTCTGGTGAAATCTTCGGGGTCGTTCACCAGAGTAGTTTGAGGCAAGTTCTGTCTTAAAGAGAAACGTCCCCATAGCGAATTCAAAATTAATTTCGTTATTGCCCTCTGGGCAGCGTTGTACTTAATCTTTTCGGGGTCGAGTTGAATCCCCTCTTTTTCAAAATACTCACGAATGTAAGTCTCTTTCTCAGCATCCGTAACGACATTGGACGGGTAACCGGACGCTTGTTGTTTCAAACGCAAAAACGTTTTTACGTATTCGGCAAACAACTTGTCTGACCGTTGAGGAAAATGCCAAACCTCGTCTATCTTGACCACCACATAACCCTTCTCGATGGCTTTTAAAAGCTCGATACTGACCCAACAGCCCGAGAGCGATCTTTCCTCGTCCGTGTGCCTACAACTCGTGGTCTGGTTTTGCTCCTGAGCGCATGTTCTGCATAGCGGGAACATGAGTTTTCCTTGACATCTGTAAGAGAGAACCGGGTGCAGTAATTTACGCGGAGGGTACACGGTCGCTTTGATAAGCCCGTAATAATTTTCAATCGGCTCAAAATCTGTGAATATGATTTGGGGGTGTTCGATCGGATTTTCCGATGATTTTCCTCGCTTGGCAATAAGGATACAAGCTGGTGAAATCCAGATACCTTATTTTCTCATCACCGGTCACTTTGTGATAAAGTTTGTAGGCGTTCGTTCTGCCACCGTACAACGCGTCTCGGGGGTTCAATCTTTCCGGGGCGGAATAATCGGCCATAAACTCTATCACAGAGGGATCGGTCTTTTTCATCCGGTTCCATTCGCATTCCCAAAGAACTTCGATTTGCAAACCGTACGCGTTGCGTAGAATTTCAATCTTATCGTCAAACTCGCCCCTGAGAACCCCGTAGGGTACTCCCGAAAGGGGGTGGCTATGATGGGGTTCAAAGCGACAGCAATGACCATGGAAGACACAGCCGGCGTACTCTAAACCGTGCCTAACACCGTCCTGCTCGTAGTAGCCGTCTAAAAAGTACTTACCGATCGATACTTCACCATGGTTTACGGCGTGGTGAACGTCCACGTTTCGAGTCTTTTTTACATACTCTAGCCATTCGATCGAACCGCTTGAGTAGGCCTTATTCTGATGGACGTACGCTTTGTTATGGGTCAGCGCGAGTGTGTTTCTGTTGAGATAATGTGTTTTGAAGACCCCCATCGCGCAGCTTGCGATCGTTGTGAACGCAAAAGGGTCAAGTTCGGTGCATTGTATGAAAGACTTTCTGTATGTCATGCACCCTTCGCGTAATAAGACGACGTCGTTAACGCCGTACGCGTACAGTTCTTTCTTGAAATCAAAGAACTTACCCTGAACCGTGCTGTACCACGCATCAAACTTTTCTCTGTCTTTATCAGACATGTTATCGTAGTTGTAGAACTTTTTGTCGGGGTATGGTCCCAAATAGTTCTCATTTTCCACCCTGTTGAAAAGATGTGGAAAGTAACCTTTTTCATCCGTCGTTAAGTCTAACGCCGCGGGCATTTTGGCCAGAGCGAATGGGAAAAATGAGTAACTGTCGATATATCGCTGGGAGAATGCTTCGTCGTACAACAGAAGTAATTTGCAGCCTTGCATTATGACCTCAAGCGCGATCCCGACTTTGCTAAAATACTCCAGGATTAGAAAGGAGTCAAATCTGGAGGCGTAATGAGCGATGAAGCAGTAGCCTTCGTATCGAGGTTGTCTGAAATGGTTGATTAGCTTAGCGATGCAGTTGGTACCACGAGCAGTAAATTTCTTACCTTTGAATGTGATGGCGCAAACAAAATTAGCCACGTGCCTACCATTTTCGTAACGCGTTTCAAAATCATAGAAGATGTATTTCTCACACGGTTCCTTAGGCTCTAGAGGTTGTATGAAGCATTGGTGATCCCCATCGGTAGTCAGACACTCTCGACAGTGCATGCATTTGTCCGGGGCGCAGATGTGTTTACTTTTTTTCTTATCACCCGGTTTAACGTCGTAACGTCTGTTACATAGTTTACAGTATTTAATCATATCACAGGCTGGGTATTCCTGACCGGGAGGTGAGTTTTTTTTATGCATTTCGAAACAATATGCCGATTTACAGTACCGAAAACAATCGAGGCAATGTATGATTCTTACAGGGAACCTGTGACAATCGGTGTCAAAACAGATGTTGCAAGCGTACTTACATCGATGGGCCCTGCGGTTGGTGTAAGATTTGTAGCAAAATGGACACACGTATGGCGAACCCATGAACCCCGTCAAATTCAGTATCATGTAGTAATGATCATTGTGTAGGTAAAGGAAAATCGTTTTTGGGTGGGGTTCGTCAGAATTTTTGTACGTTTCTAAGACCATGGCGTTAGATCTGTGAAATACGACGATTTTAATGTCTAGCGCACGTTCAAACGATGCTATGTCGTCGAGACCGATTTTGTCTTGGATTGAGAAGCCAACGCTGTTTTGGATAACGACAGCCAGTTTTTCTAACTCACTCTCGGGATGTTGTCGGTTAAGGAAATGGGCGATACAGATGGAAAAGCACAAATTATTTGAAATATTGTTTGGGCAGAATAAGCTCGTCTTTTTTCTTTTAATTACCTGATCAACGGCCAGATCTGTAAGTTTTCGACGACCTCCCCCTTGTCTGTTCATTGCTACTGACGCATCAATTTCAACGGTTTGGTCAGATAGTAACCGATTGTTGCTCTGTAAAACTTTTTCAATTTGATCGAGAAGTAAATCCACGTTGTAATTATTACCATGAGTTAAAACCCCGCTGACTGGTGTTTGGAGACTGGGAGCTGACAATGTAATATTTATTACGGAATTGTGGTCGAATTCTCTAGCAAAATTAACAATCCCATTGACCATGTCGTGTAAACGTGTGTGGCAAGAGGCCAAATCTGTAGAGTTAATCTCTCTCAGATTTGTAGTCCTTCTCAACGTCACGCTATTGAAACGAGGTCTTGGTAAAACATGATATCCGTTAACGTCCCCACCCTCACGAATCAACCTGTCAATGTCTGTGCGACTTAGAGTCTGTGTAGTAGAATCGACATTACCTGATGTGGATGGTTGCGATGTATCATTACTGCCGGGGTGGTCTGGTGGTGGTTGGTTGTTTAAAACACCGCCAAATTGTACAACAGGATCAGCGTCTACACTTGGCATGTGATCGTACAAATTCATATTTGGATTTACAGCTAATTCGAAAAGATCCAAATTAGCGAAGGGTTGTGAAGATTCTAAATTAAACAGATAGTCTTCTAAAGAATCAGGAAGTATACTTAGCATTTCAATTTCGTCGGGCGACAGTTCTGTGTCGTCAGCGTCAAAGCTTTTAGCACCGTCCATTTTAGATTTCAGACCAAAACACGAAATAGTACAAAGTCAAGAGTATATGTAAAAAAGTATATAAAAAAGCAAACATAAAATAGTACAAAATCAGAGTATAAAACCATAAATGAAATAGCACAATATAAAAATCAAAGCAAAACATAGCATATAAAATCAGAGTATATAAAAATCAATACATGATTTAATGGAACACATGTATTTTACTCATCTGACTGTTCGACGAGAATGAGAAGAAGATGATGAACCAAAAGTACCAGTTCACGATGCTGTTCGTTGAACACGCGTCCGTTTCTATTGATACGTCGGAATATTTCATCAACCAGATTTTGAATAAATCGATCTTGCGCATCGATTCTGCTATGTACCTCCAGCTGAGAGCTGCGAAGATCACCGCTCAATGCGGCTAATCTACTGTGTGTTTCTATCTGTGCTTCACGAAGCTGTTGTCTCAATGATTCTATTGAATCAATAAGCGTACGCATCAGAGGACTAGCAGCGTTATCATCATCAACTGCCTGAGATCCTGCCGCTGGGGCTACTTCTTCCTCAATGTCTCCTTCGTCTTCTTCCGATGATTGACCGCTGTTTTCATCAATTGTTTGATTAGTGTTTACCGATACCTGGTCGTCGAGCTCACTTGCCCAAGAACCACGCTCCCATGCTTCCAGTTGATCACTATTCCAACCCGTCACATCATCATCATGCTTTCCGGTCGAACCTGTTGTGTAGAAAAATTACAAAATTCTTAATGGTCTGTTTCAATTTTTGGATTTTTAAACTTATGATAATGTAGTTAGTCTTACCGTAAAACCCGGTCGTGTTAGGACTGCGCTGGTGACTGCTTGCACCACTGGTAGATGGTCTGCCTGACTGGTTGTCAGGCGGGGTAGCAGGGGAAATGACAGGTGGGGTGACAGGTGGGGTGATAGGTAGAATGACCGGAGGGGTGGTAGGAGGTGTGACAGGAGGTCTGGCAGGTGGTGTGATAGGACTGGGTGGTGGGGCGACGAGTGGAATGGCTGGCGGGCTATCGGGCGAACTGGAACCGACGGTCTTTCTCAAGGGTTCACCGCTTGGTCCAGCACTCTCCCCATCATCGACGTGCAGACTGGAATCGATGGTCTTTCTGACCTTTCTCAAAGGTTCACCGCATGGTTCAGCACTCTCGCCGTCATCATCATCTTTCGTAAGGTCTATCACAGCCGATACTGTAAATTAAAAATTTAGTTAAAATAAATGGAATAAAATAAGTTCATTTTAATTTATAAAACAATATAAAAGATAAGTTCTCACATGCATCATTAATGGCTTGAAAGGCGATCAATTCAATATTCGGGGTGTTTGAGCCTGGAAAATATAAAACCTGTTTATGCATGAAAGACAATTTAGCGATCTGATTTTACACACACACACACACACACACACACACACACACACACACACACACACACACACACACACACATCAAACGTGAATAATAAAACACATACGCATGTAGCATGTAGCATGTAACCTGGATCTCTACCCCTCAGCCTTGAGAGGGTCCGACTGACGCTTGAATTTGAAATGCTTGTTCTTTTAGCATACACGCTCATGCGCACAAACACACACACACACACACACACAGACACACACACACACACACACACACACACACACACACACACACACACACAAAGCATGAATTTAAAAATAAATAATAAAAAATAATTAAAAATAATTAAAATAAATAAATAATTAAAAATAAAATAAATAATTAAATATAAATAATTTTAAAAATAAATAAAAATAATTAAAATAAAATAAATAATTTAAAATAAAATAAATAATTAAATAATAATAATTAAAAATAAATAAATTACATTTAAAAACAAAATAAATAATAAAAAAATAATTTAAATAAATAATTTAAAATAAAATAATTAAATATAAATAAATTTAAAAATAAAAAAATTACATTTAAAAACAAAATAATTAAATAATAAAAAAATAATTTAAATAAATAATTTAAAATAAAATAACTAATTAAATATAAATAAATTTAAAAATAAAAAAATAATTAAAATAAATAATTTAAAATAAAATAAATAATTAAATATAAAGAAATTAAATAAATAAATAAAATAATTAAATATAAATAAATTGAAAAAAAAAATATAACAGCTTGTCATACCAACATCAGCCACGAAATGGCAGTATTTAAAACAGCTTGTCGTACCAACATCAACCACAAGGTGGCAGTATTTAAAAACAGCTTGTCGTACCAACATCACCCACGAGATGTCAGTATTTAAAAACAGCTTGTCGTACCAACATCAGCCACAAGGTGGCAGTATTTAAAAACAGCTTGTCGTACCAACATCAGCCACAAGGTGGCAGTATTTAAAAACAGCTTGTCGTACCAACATCAGCCACAAGGTGGCAGTATTTAAAAACAGCTTGTCGTACCAACATCAGCCATAAGGTGGCAGTATTTAAAAACAGCTTGTCGTACCAACATCAGCCACAAGGTGGCAGTATTTAAAAACAGCTTGTCGTACCAACATCAGCCACGAGGTGGCAGTATTTAAAAACAGCTTGTCGTACCAACATCAGCCACAAGGTGGCAGTATTTAAAAACAGCTTGTACTAATAACAAACAGAATCAAGGAACAATTTTACCAAAACAGGATGTAGTTCTTACATCCCCAACGCTAGGGTTGCTGTGGTATCGGTTTAAACAACAGCTGGGTTGAATTTCAGACTTTTACCGCTTTCAGACAGTGTTAAAACAGACTTTTATGTTTTTAAAACATCACGAAAACATAGCGACCCAACTTAAGAAACCATGTAGACGGCGGTAAACAATTACAGGTAGAACATAAGTCACAGTTAGCACGCATATGATATGATAAGCCAAGAAACTATAATAGAACATCAAAATGAGATCAGACGGGACAGCGTTAGAACACAATTAGAGCAAAGACGTAATGAAAAGCTTAGATGTGGGGAAAAACATTTGTTGTGAACATAAAAAGACAAAAACAAATGTAGCATGATGGCTAATTAACCGACGGGGATTAAGGAGGCCTAGTCTTTTCATAATAAAAGTCATGGGAAAACGAACAAAATTCTAATTTTGTTTTTCTGAAACAAACGAGAAATTATGATAACCCATATTTTTGACAAAACAGTTTCAGAATTAACAGATTAATATAAACGATAGAGATTTTAACAGACGAAACCCAGCAACAGTTAAAACAGCAATAGAAGTCAACAGATTAAAAACAGCAAATATAAATAACAGATAAAGCCAGCAGTTAAAAACAGCAATAGCAGACAGCAGATATAAATAACAGATAAAGCCAACAGATAAAAATAGTAGACAAAGCAGTTTAAAACAATGTTTCTTAGATAAAACAGCAGCAATACCAGCCAAGCAACTATAGCCAATCAATGCTAAAAACAGTAATGAGTTATTCGTAAAGTATAAAAAACAGATAAAGCCAAGAGATAAAAATAGTAATATAACGTAAAACACTTACTTTTTTGCATCTTGAAAAGGTGAGGTGGTCAGAGTCGGTAAAACTGATGGTTTGGCTGAAATCCAAGCTCTGTATTTATAGACCTGTTGTGCCTGTGGTGAAAAACGGTAATTCACCAAAAGATGGCGCTCTTGCATCAGGAATAAATTTGTACTCAGGAAATGCACATCACGAGTCAGGATCGGAGCAGGATGTCACACCCAATGCAACGCCGTTAATCTATTTCAACCTGTCAAACGGACTAATAAAATGTCCAGCATCTGTGTGGTTCTTTTAAAAGAACGGCAAGCATGTTCATCCATGTGTAGTAGAGATATCACTGTTTATGGTCGATTTCTGTGAATACAGATCGTAAAGTCAAACGGACTGCAAAAATGACCACCATCTGTGTATCTTTTAAACATATTCATCCATGTGTAGCAGAGATATCAGTGCTTATGGGACGATTCAGCGAATACAGGCCGTAAAGTCAAACGGACTGCTAAAATGACCAGTACACAAAGTGCACGAGATAATGATTGTGCACAAAGGCGCTTACATCAGCTTTCTTGAACACATAAGTTCGGGGGTTGTAACTCTCTATAAACATGTTAGATTAAGAATTTATATATTCATCTAAAAACTAAAATTCCCTGTTACCTATGGAATAGCCTACTGAGGAGCAGGAGGACGCGCGCTTAGACAGACAGGCGCGCGTGCACCGTGATGACTGAATGAGTGAAACACCGACAGATGGAGCTGTGAGAGAGAGAGAGAGAGAGAGAGAGAGAGAGAGAGAAACACTGACATTTTATATTTAGGGGTTCAAGCACGAAGTGCTGAAACCCTATTGTAATTGTACTGATTTTTATTATTATTATTAGGGGTTCAAGCACGAAGTGCTGAAACCCTATTGTAATTGTACTGATTTTTATTAGGGGTTCAAGCACGAAGTGCTGAAACCCTATTGTAATTGTACTGATTTTTATTAGGGGTTCAAGCACGAAGTGCTGAAACCCTATTGTAATTGTACTGATTTTTAGGGGTTCAAGCACGAAGTGCTGAAACCCTATTGTAATTGTGCTGATTTTTATTATTATTATTATTATTATTATTCTGCCGTAAAACGCATCGTGCAGCCCAAACCGTAAGGGCTAGAGCTTTGAAACTTTGCCATATGGTAGTACAAAAATCGAGGAGAGGTTATCAAATTATGACCCCGATTGGCCCATAGGTGGCGCTATAGCAACCAAAAGCGCGAAACTGCTCATAACTCCTAGACCGTAAGTCATAGACTCAAGTGTCTTATATCATTGGAAAGCTGGACGCCTGACGAACAAAACGTATATCTCCGATTTTATTTCCGCCATGATAGATTTTCCGCCATTTTGAATTTTGTCGAAAATCTACTTTTGCGAACTAGTCCCTGGTTTTTTGCCCGATCGGAACCAAACCAGTGCAGAATTGTTCTCTGGAGTCTGAATATCAATAATTATCAAAAAAAAGTTGAAATTTCGATTCACGGTCGCTAGGGGGTGCAAAATTAACGTTGTGGGAGGAGCCTATTTTACTAAAATGGCTATAACTCCAGAAGTAAAAGAGGTATTTTAACCAAACCTGGTACACATGTGTAAGACGTCAATATGAGGTCACGGTAAAAAAATCGCGGCGATTGGTCACATGGTGGCGCTATAACATGAAAAAAACATAAAACAGGCTATAACCACCTGACCGTTAGTCCGATTGACTTGAAAATTGGTATGCAGTGTCTTGGTCCAAGGTGCCATGTATGTCTATGAGGACATTGGTGTATCTCAAAAAACATGGCCGCCATCGGCCAATGAAGTTTGAGCACCTATTAGACAAGGTTAACGGAGGCCTATCGGAACGAAACTCGGTGGGCATGTTCGACTCATGGCCCTAGAGGTCTGTAAGAATTTTAAAAGAAATCGGCCACTAGTTGGCGCTAACGAGTTTTATGGCTCTGTAATCACGTGGTGTTACACTTATTGTCACAAAATGCATACCATTTGATAGATCTCCTCTTGTTGAACAACTTTGCCTCAAGAACCATTGCTGTCAATCAAACCGTTCATTAAATATTCGTAATTATGTTAAAAACCTACTTTTGCGAACTAGTCCTAGGTTTTTCGCCCGATCAGAACCAAACGAGTCTAGGACAATTCTATGGACTCTCAAGATCAATAATTATCAAAAAAAAGTTGAACTTTTGCATTTTTCGCATGGGTATATTGGGTCATAAAGAAAATGGGCGTGGCAAAATGCACTCAAAAGCCTATAAATCCTAAACAAAAACTCAGAACTTCACGAAAATTGGTGAGCTTATGTGCCATAACATCATTAACAAGCATGCAAAATTTCATGGAGATCGGACTATAGATGGTGCTATAACTGTTAAAAAGCTTTAAAAAACACATATTTCCTATGGTAAATTGCCTGTATTGGCTGTAAATGGACTTTTCCATCTATTATTTCAGTGGTTAAAAGCTTTCTAAATAAATCTTAATGTCTTAAATGCTTATGTGCCTAAAGGCCTTAAATGCTTGAACCCCGATAAATGCTGCTTGCAGCTTTAATTATTATTATTATTCCGCCGTAAAACGCATCGTGCAGCCCAAACCGTAAGGGCTAGAGCTTTGAAACTTTGCCAGATGGTAGTACAAAAATCGAGGAGAGGTTATCTAATTATGACCTCGATTGGCCCATAGGTGGCGCTATAACAACCAAAAGCGCGAAACTGCTCATAACTCCTAGACCGTATGTCGTAGACTCAAGTGTCTTATATCATTGGAAAGCTGGATGCCTGACGAACAAAACGTATATCTCTGATTTCATTTCCGTCATGATAGATTTTCCGCCATTTTGAATTTTGTCGAAAATCTACTTTTGCGAACTAGTCCGTGGTTTTTTGTCTGATCGGAACCAAACCAGTGCAGAAATGTTCTCTGGAGTCTGAAGATAAATAATTATCGAAAAAAAGTTGAAATTTCGATTCCTGGTCGCTAGGGGGCGCAAAATAAACATTGTGGGAGGAGCCTATTTTACTAAAATGGCTATAACTTAAAAAGTAAATAAGATATCTTCACCAAACTCGGTACACATGTGTATGGGTTCAGTCTGGGGTCACAGTAAAAAAATCGCGGTGATTGAATACTAGGTGGCGCTATAATATGAAAAAAACATGAAAAGGGCTATAACCACCTGACCGTTAGTCCGATTGACTTGAAAATTGGTATGCAGTGTCTTGGTCCAAGGTGCCATGTATGTCTATGAGGACATTGGCGTATCTAAAAAAACATGGCCGCCATCGGCCAATGAAGTTGAGCACCTATTAGACAAGGTTAACGGAGGCCGATCGGAACGAAACTCGATGGGCATGTTCGACTCATGGCCCTGGAGGTCTGTAAGAATTTTAAAAGAAATCGGCCACTAGTTGGCGCTAACGAGTTTTATGGCTCTGTAATCACGTGGTGTTACACATATTATCACAAAATGCATATCATTTGATAGATCTGCTCATGCTGAACAACTTTGCCTCTAGAACCATTGCTGTCAATCAAACAGTTCATTAAATATTCATGAATATGTTCAAAACCTACTTTTGCGAACTAGTCCCTGGTTTTTCGCCCGATCGGAACCAAACCAGTCTAGGACAATTCGCTGGACTCTCTAGATCAATAATTATCAAAAAAAGTTGAACTTTTGTATTTGTATGGTTGTAATAGGGTCATTTATAAAATGGGCGTGGCAAAATACACTAAAAAGCCTATAAATCCTAAATGAAAACTCAGAACTTCACAAAAATTGGTGAGCATATGTGACATAACATCACAAACAAGCATGCACAATTTTATGGAGATTGGACCAAAGGTGGCGCTATAACAGTTAAAAGGCTTTAAAACCATATATTTCCTATGGTAAACTGCCTGTATTGGCTGTAAATGGTCTTTTCCATCTCTGATCATATAATTTTCATATCATAATGTTCAAAACTAGTGCAATAGAATTCTCTGGACTCATTCGATCAATAATTGTCGGAAAAAGTTGAACTACTTCATTTGGATAGCTATAATAGGTTCACTTCAAAATGTAGCCTTTACCAAGTGTCCCCGAAAGCCTATATCTCTTTAATGAATGTTCAAACCTTCATAAAAACAAGTCAGAACATGTGAAATATCACTCTGAACATGCATGAAAATTTTCAGACAGATCTGACAAAATTTGCCTCTATAACAATTAAAAAGGTGAAAATGATATGATTATAATGGCATGTTAAGCCAATAAGTGGTATTTTACTGCCCCCTGCTGTTCAAAATAGTCATTTTGTCATATTGTTCTATAATTTATATTTAGACTTTATAAAATCACTATTTTAACATTTACAATTACATTTAGTCAAAATCCATCTGTTAAAGTATTAGTATTGACAGTTTGATCACATCATACAGTTCAAATGTCTGTATCTACAACATAATGTGTGTGTGTAGTCTTAGGTTTCTGAATAAATTCTGAATCATCTGATTAATAGCTTGCAAAGACTTTGTGAAATGTTTATAGACCACTCAAATATATTTTCATAATGACATATCCCAATAGCATTGAAAAAACAACAACAACATTTGTCTTTGTGTGTGTGTGTGTGTGTGTGTGTGTGTATGTAAACATGTATTATGGAGTTAAAATGGAAAAACTGGTTTGCTTTAGTGCAGAAAAATGGTGAAAATCAAGAAGTTTAAAGTGAAAGTGAGCCAATATGTGGTCTTCTACTGCCCTCTGCTGGCCATTCTACTCATTAATGAAGTCTACTCACATATGCTTTTGCATTCATTAGACACTAAAAATCACTTATATAACAATAAAACACAAAAATCACTTATATAACAATTACTATTGTAGCACAATCATATTTTGTCAGAGTTTATCACTTCATTTTTACTGATACTTCACATAATTGCTAGCAATGTGATAAATCATGGTAAATCACACTTAAAACATGGTAAATCATAATAAATAATACTAGAATGTGGTGTATCAAGGTAAATCACACTACAATCCTGGTACATCATTCTAGAACATGGCATATCATGGTACATCATGCTAGAACATGGTAAATCATGGTAAACTATGCTAGAACTGTGATAAAACAGAGAGAGGTCCAGAGACGAAAAGCAGGTAATGTTCTCTTTTAATTGAAACAAGATAACGCCGTGCAGGCTGATAACAGAAAGTCACTTCTCAGACAATGAAACAAAGACTTAGTTCGTTGCTTCTCTCAGAATATGAATAAACAGAGGAGGCTGTAGATCAACTCATTGAATGAAGAAACTGAGGATACTGTCGATCTGGCCACTCCTGGGCAGCGAGGACTGGGAAGCAGGTGAGCAGTGGAACCCTCTGCTATTCTCCATGGAGAACACTGGGTACAGCACAGAATAGGTAACTCACAGCAAATGATAACAGTTGCACAGTTAATAGCAGGACCCGACAGGACTGGACAGGACAGGACTTAGGTTTCTTTTCAGAGCTATAACAATCAACGTGCATCACAGTCAAACAATAATCCGACAACACAAACAAGAAAGAGAAAGCTAGATATAGCGAAGACAAAAGAGAAAGATTGAGAACAGGTGTGTAAGAGGGATGTGAATGAGAACCAGCTGATAGAGATGAGGTGATGCGTTAATGAGTGTGTGCGTAAATGTGTGAGAGAGGAGGTAGTGAGACGTAAAACAGCCAGCAGAGGGAGACAAAGGAAAGAAAAAGAGAAGGACAGAACCAGGATCATGACAAGAACAGGGTAAATCATGGTAAGCCATGATAAATCAGGATAAAATATGGTAAATCATGTTAGAATGTGGTATATCATGGTAAATCATGCTAGAACATGGTAAATCATGGTAAACTACGCTAGAACAGGGTAAATCATGGTAAACTATGATAAATCATGATAAACTATGATAAATCATAATAAACTATGGTAAACCATGCTAGAATCACAGTAAACAATGTTAAATCATACTAGAATGTAGAATATCATGGTAAATCATGCTAGAATATGGCAAATCATGTTAGAATCACAGTAAATAATACTACAATGTGGTAAATTGTTGTGGGAGGATCCTATTTTACTAAAATGGCTATAACTCAAGAAGTAAATGAGATATCTTCAAAATGAGATATCTTCACCAAACTCAGTACACATGTGTATGGGTTCAATTTGAAGTCACAGTAAACAATTTTATGGAGATCTGACCATAGGTGGCGCTATAACTGTTAAAAAGCTTTAAAACCATATATATCCCATGGTAAACTGTCTGTATTGGCTGTAAATGGTCTTTTCCATCTATTATGTCAGTGGTTATATGCTTGCTAAATAAATCTTAATAACTTTTGATGCTTTTGTGCTTAAATGCCTTAAAGGCCTTAACTGCTTGAACCCCGATAAATGCTGCTTGCAGCTTTAATTATTATTATTAGGGGTTCAAGCACGAAGTGCTGAAACCCTATTGTAATTGTGCTGATTTTTATTATTATTATTATTATTATTATTCTGCCGTAAAACGCATCGTGCAGCCCAAACCGTAAGGGCTAGAGCTTTGAAACTTTGCCATATGGTAGTACAAAAATCGAGGAGAGGTTATCAAATTATGACCCCGATTGGCCCATAGGTGGCGCTATAGCAACCAAAAGCGCGAAACTGCTCATAACTCCTAGACCGTAAGTCATAGACTCAAGTGTCTTATATCATTGGAAAGCTGGACGCCTGACGAACAAAACGTATATCTCCGATTTTATTTCCGCCATGATAGATTTTCCGCCATTTTGAATTTTGTCGAAAATCTACTTTTGCGAACTAGTCCCTGGTTTTTTGCCCGATCGGAACCAAACCAGTGCAGAATTGTTCTCTGGAGTCTGAATATCAATAATTATCAAAAAAAAGTTGAAATTTCGATTCACGGTCGCTAGGGGGTGCAAAATTAACGTTGTGGGAGGAGCCTATTTTACTAAAATGGCTATAACTCCAGAAGTAAAAGAGGTATTTTAACCAAACCTGGTACACATGTGTAAGACGTCAATATGAGGTCACGGTAAAAAAATCGCGGCGATTGGTCACATGGTGGCGCTATAACATGAAAAAAACATAAAACAGGCTATAACCACCTGACCGTTAGTCCGATTGACTTGAAAATTGGTATGCAGTGTCTTGGTCCAAGGTGCCATGTATGTCTATGAGGACATTGGTGTATCTCAAAAAACATGGCCGCCATCGGCCAATGAAGTTTGAGCACCTATTAGACAAGGTTAACGGAGGCCTATCGGAACGAAACTCGGTGGGCATGTTCGACTCATGGCCCTAGAGGTCTGTAAGAATTTTAAAAGAAATCGGCCACTAGTTGGCGCTAACGAGTTTTATGGCTCTGTAATCACGTGGTGTTACACTTATTGTCACAAAATGCATACCATTTGATAGATCTCCTCTTGTTGAACAACTTTGCCTCAAGAACCATTGCTGTCAATCAAACCGTTCATTAAATATTCGTAATTATGTTAAAAACCTACTTTTGCGAACTAGTCCTAGGTTTTTCGCCCGATCAGAACCAAACGAGTCTAGAACAATTCTATGGACTCTCAAGATCAATAATTATCAAAAAAAAGTTGAACTTTTGCATTTTTCGCATGGGTATATTGGGTCATAAAGAAAATGGGCGTGGCAAAATGCACTCAAAAGCCTATAAATCCTAAACAAAAACTCAGAACTTCACGAAAATTGGTGAGCTTATGTGCCATAACATCATTAACAAGCATGCAAAATTTCATGGAGATCGGACTATAGATGGTGCTATAACTGTTAAAAAGCTTTAAAAAACACATATTTCCTATGGTAAATTGCCTGTATTGGCTGTAAATGGACTTTTCCATCTATTATTTCAGTGGTTAAAAGCTTTCTAAATAAATCTTAATGTCTTAAATGCTTATGTGCCTAAAGGCCTTAAATGCTTGAACCCCGATAAATGCTGCTTGCAGCTTTAATTATTATTATTATTATTATTCTGCCGTAAAACGCATCGTGCAGCCCAAACCGTAAGGGCTAGAGCATTGAAACTTTGCCAGATGGTAGTACAAAAATCGAGGAGAGGTTCAGAGATTATGACCCCGATTGGCCCATAGGTGGCGCTATAGCAACCAAAAGCGCGAAACTGCTCATAACTCCTAGACCGTATGTCGCAGACTCAAGTGTCTTATATCATTGGAAAGCTGGACGCCTGACGAACAAAACGTATATCTCCGATTTCATTTCCGTCATGATAGATTTTCCGCCATTTTGAATTTTGTCGAAAATCTACTTTTGCGAACTAGTCCCTGGTTTTTTGCCCGATCGGAGCCAAACCAGTGCAGAAATGTTCTCTGGAGTCTGAAGATCAATAATTATCGAAAAAATGTTGAAATTTCGATTCATGGACGCTAGGGGGCGCAAAATAATCGTTGTGGGAGGAGCCTATTTTACTAAAATGGCTATAACTTAAAAAGTAAATAAGATAGCTTCACCAAACTCGGTACACATGTGTATGGGTTCATTCTGGGGTCACAGTAAAAAAATCGCGACGATTGAACACTAGGTGGCGCTATAACATGAAAAAAACATGAAAAGGGCTATAACCACCTGACCGTTAGTCCGATTGACTGGAAAATTGGTATGCAGTGTCTTGGTCCAAGGTGCCATGTATGTCTATGAGGACATTGGCGTATCTCAAAAAACATGGCCGCCATTGGCCAATGAAGTTGAGCACCTATTAGACAAGGTTAACGGAGGCCGATCGGAACGAAACTCGATGGGCATGTTCGACTCATGGCCCTAGAGGTCTGTAAGAATTTTGAAAGAAATCGGCCACTAGTTGGCGCTAACGAGTTTTTTGGCTCTGTAATCACGTGGTGTTACACTTATCGTCACAAAAAGCATATCATTTGATATATCTGCTCATGCTGAACAACTTTGCCTCAAGAACCATTTCTGTCAATCAAACCGTTCATTAAATATTCATGAATATGTTTAAAACCTACTTTTGCGAACTAGTCCTAGGTTTTTTGCCCGATCGGAACCAGACCAGTCTAGGACAATTCTCTGGACTCTCTAGATCAATAATTATCAAAAAAAAGTTGAACTTTTGCATTTGGATGGCTGTAATAGGATCATTTATAAAATGGGCATGGAAAAATACATTAAAAAGCCTATAAATCCTAAATAAAAACCCAGAACTTCACAAAAATTGGTGAACTTATGTGACATAACATCATTAACAAGCATGCAAAATTTCATGGAGATCGGACGATAGGTGGCGCTATAACTGTTAAAAATCTTTAAAACCATATATTTCCTATGGTAAACTGCCTGTATTGACTGTAAATGGTCTTTTCCATCTCTGAATATATAATTTTCATATCATAATGTTAAAAACTAGTGCAATACAATTCTCTGGACTCACTAGAACAATAATTGTCAGAAAAAGTTGAACTACTTCATTTGGGTAGCTATAATAGGTTCACTTCAAAATGTGGCCTTTACCAAGTGTCCCCGAAAGCCTATATCTCTTTAATGAATGTTCAAACCTTCTTAAAAACAAGTCAGAACATGTGAAATATCACTCTGAACATGCATGAAAATTTTCAGACAGATCTGACAAAATTTGCCTCTATAACAGTTAAAAAGGTGAAAATGATATGAATATAATGACATATTAAGCCAAGAAGTGGTATTTTACTGCCCCCTGCTGTTTAAAATAGTCATGTTGTCATATTGTTCTATAATTTATATTTAGACTTTATAAAATCACTATTTTAACATTTACAATTACATTTAGTCAAAAATCCATCTGTTAAATTATTAGTATTGACAGTTTGATCACATCATATATTTCAAATGTCTGTATCTACAATATAATGTGTGTGTGTAGTCTTAGGTTTCTGAATAAATTCTGAATGATCTGATTAATAGCTTACAAAGACTTTGTGAAATGTTTATAGACCATTCAAATATATTTTCATAATGACATATCCCAATAGCATTGAAAAAACAACATTTGTCTTGTGTGTGTGTGTGTGTGTGTGTTAACATGCATTATGGATTTAAAATGGAAAAACTGCTTTGCTTTAGTGCAGAAAAATGGTGAAAATCAAGAAGTTTAAAGTGAAAGTGAGCCAATATGTGGTCTTCTACTGCCCTCTGCTGGCCATTCTACTTATTAATGTCTACCCACATATGCTTTTGCATTCATTAGACACTAAAAATCACTTATATAACAATAAAACACTAAAAAATCACTTATATAACAATTACTATTGTAGCACAATCATATTTTGTCAGAGTTTATCACTTCATTTTTACTGATACTTCACATAATTGCTAGCAATGTGGTAAATCATGGTTAAATCACACTAAAAACATGGTAAATCAATAAATGATACTAGAATGTGGTGTATCAAGGTAAATCATACTACAATCCTGGTACATCATTCTAGAACATAGTATATCATGGTACATCATGCTAGAACATGGTAAATCATGGTAAACTATGCTAGAACAGGGTAAATCATGGTAAGCCATGATAAATCATAATAAACTATGGTAAATCATGTTAGAATGTGGTATATCATGGTAAATCATGCTAGAACATGGTAAATCATGGTAAACTATGCTAGAACAGGGTAAATCATGGTAAACTATGATAAATCATGATAAACTATGGTAATCCATGCTAGAATCACAGTAAACAATGGTAAATCATACTAGAATGTAGTATATCATGGTAAATTATGCTAGAATATGGCAAATCATGCTAGAATCATAGTAAATAATACTAGAATGTGCTAAATTGTTGTGGGAGGAGCCTATTTTACTAAAATGGCTATAACTCAAGAAGTAAATGAGATATCTTCACCAAACTCAGTACACATGTGTATGGGTTCAATTTGAGGTCACAGTAAACAATTCTATGGAGATCGGACCATAGGTGGCGCTATAACTGTTAAAAAGCTTTAAAACCATATATATCCCATGGTAAACTGCCTGTATTGGCTGTAAATGGTCTTTTCCATCTATTATGTCCGTGGTTACATGCTTGCTAAATAAATCTTAACTTTTGATGCTTTTGTGCTTAAATGCTTAAAAGGCTTTAACTGCTTGAACCCCGATAAATGCTGCTTGCAGCTTTAATTATTATTATTATTATTATTCTCCCCTAAAACGCATCGTGCAGCCCAAACCGTAAGAGCTGGAACCTTGAAACTTGGCCAAATGGTAGTCCTCAATTTGGGGAGAACCTATCAAAGTATGACCCAGATTGGCCCATAGGTGGCGCTATAGCAACCAAAAGCGCGGAACTGCTCATAACTCCTAGACCGTATGTCGTAGACTCAAGTGTCCTATATCATTGGAAAGCTGGACGCCTGAAGGTCAAAACGTATATCTCCGATTTTATTTCAGGTATGCAAATTTTTCCGCCATTTTGAATTTTGTCAAAAACCTACTTTTGCGAACTAGTCCCTGGTTTTTCACCCGATCGGAACCAAAGCAGTGCAGAAATGTTCTTTGGAGTCTGAAGATCAATAATTATCGAAAAAAAGTCGAAATTTCGATTCCTGGTCGCTAGGGGGTGATAAATTAATGTTGTGGGAGGAGCCTATTTTACTAAAATGGCTATAACTCGAAAAGGAAATGAGATATCTTCACCAAACTTGGTACACATGTGTAAGAGTTCAATCTGGGGTCATAGTAAAAAAATGTCGACGATTGATCACTAGGTGGCGCTATAACATGAAAAAAAACATGAAAAGGGCTATGACCACGTGACCGTTTGTCCGATTGACTTGAAAATTGGTATGCAGTGTCTTGGTCCAAGGTGCCATGTATGTCTATGAGGACTTTGGCGTATCTCGAAAAACATGGCCGCCATCGACCAATGAAATTTGAGCACCTATTAGACAAGGTTAACGGAGGCCGATCGGAACGAAACTCGATGGGCATGTTCAACTCATGGCCCTAGAGGTCTGTAAGAATTTTGAAAGAAATCGGCCACTAGTTGGCGCTAACGAGTTTTATGGCTCTGTAATCACGTGGTGTTACACTTATTGTCACAAAATGCATATCATTTGATAGATCTGCTCATGCTGAACAACTTTGCCTCAAGAACCATTGCTGTCAATCAAACCGTTCATTAAATATTCGCAATTATGTTAAAAACCTACTTTTGCGAACTAGTCCTAGGTTTTTTGCCCGATCGGAACAAGACCAGTCTAGGGTAATTCTCTGGACTCTCTAGATCAATAATTATCAAAAAAAGTTCAACTTTAGCATTTTTCGCATGGGTATATTGGGTCATAATGAAAATGGGCGTGGCAAAATGCATTTAAAAGCCTATAAATCCTAAACGAAAACTCAGAACTTCACAAAAATTGGTGAGCATATGTACCATAACAGTCTAAACAAGCATGTAAAATTTCATGAAGATCGTACGATAGGTGGCGCTATAACTGTTAAAAAGCTTTGAAAACCATATATTTCCTATGGTAAATTGCCTGTTTTGGCTGTAAATGGTCTTTTCCATCTATTATTTCAGTGGTTAAAAGCTTTACAAATAAAACTTAATGTCTTAAATGCTTATGTGCTTAAAGGCCTTAAATGCTTGAACCCCGATAAATGCTGCTTGCAGCTTTAATTATTATTATTATTATTATTCTCCCCTAAAACGCATCGTGCAGCCCAAACCGTAAGAGCTGGAACCTTGAAACTTGGCCAAATGGTAGTCCTCAATTTGGGGAGAACCTATCAAAGTATGACCCAGATTGGCCCATAGGTGGCGCTATAGCGACCAAAAGCGCGAAACTGCTCATAACTCCTAGACCGTATGTCGTAGACTCAAGTGTCCTATATCATTGGAAAGCTGGACGCCTGAAGGTCAAAACGTATATCTCCGATTTTATTTCAGGTATGCAAATTTTTCCGCCATTTTGAATTTTGTCAAAAACCTACTTTTGCGAACTAGTCCCTGGTTTTTCGCCCGATCGGAACCAAACCAGTGCAGAAATGTTCTTTGGAGTCTGAAGATCAATAATTATCGAAAAAAAGTCGAAATTTCGATTCCTGGTCGCTAGCGGGTGATAAATTAATGTTGTGGGAGGAGCCTATTTTACTAAAATGGCTATAACTCGAAAAGGAAATGAGATATCTTCACCAAACTTGGTACACATGTGTATGAGTTCAATTTGGGGTCATAGTAAAAAAATTTCGACGATTGATCACATGGTGACGCTATAACATGAAAAAAACATGAAAAGGGCTATGACCACGTGACCGTTTGTCCGATTGACTTGAAAATTGGTATGCAGTGTCTTGGTCCAAGGTGCCATGTATGTCTATGAGGACATTGGCGTACCTCGAAAAACATGACAGCCATCGACCAATGAAATTTGAGCACCTATTAGACAAGGTTAACGGAGGCCGATCGGAACGATACTCGATGGGCATGTTCAACTCATGGCCCTAGAGGTCTGTAAGAATTTTGAAAGAAATCGGCCACTAGTTGGCGCTAACGAGTTTTATGGCTCTGTAATCACGTGGTGTTACACTTATTGTCACAAAATGCATATCATTTGATAGATCTGCTCATGCTGAACAACTTTGCCTCAAGAACCATTGCTGTCAATCAAACCGTTCATTAAATATTCGCAATTATGTTAAAAACCTACTTTTGCGAACTAGTCCTAGGTTTTTTGCCCGATCGGAACAAAACCAGTCTAGGGTAATTCTCTGGACTCTCTAGATCAATAATTATCAAAAAAAAGTTCAACTTTAGCATTTTTCGCATGGGTATATTGGGTCATAATGAAAATGGGCGTGGCAAAATGCATTTAAAAGCCTATAAATCCTAAACGAAAACTCAGAACTTCACAAAAATTGGTGAGCATATGTACCATAACAGTCTAAACAAGCATGTAAAATTTCATGAAGATCGTACGATAGGTGGCGCTATAACTGTTAAAAAGCTTTGAAAACCATATATTTCCTATGGTAAATTGCCTGTTTTGGCTGTAAATGGTCTTTTCCATCTATTATTTCAGTGGTTAAAAGCTTTACAAATAAAACTTAATGTCTTAAATGCTTATGTGCTTAAAGGCCTTAAATGCTTGAACCCCGATAAATGCTGCTTGCAGCTTTAATTAGGGGTTCAAGCACGAAGTGCTGAAACCCTATTGTAATTGTGCTGATTTTTATTATTATTATTATTATTATTATTCTGCCGTAAAACGCATCGTGCAGCCCAAACCGTAAGGGCTAGAGCTTTGAAACTTTGCCATATGGTAGTACAAAAATCGAGGAGAGGTTATCAAATTATGACCCCGATTGGCCCATAGGTGGCGCTATAGCAACCAAAAGCGCGAAACTGCTCATAACTCCTAGACCGTAAGTCATAGACTCAAGTGTCTTATATCATTGGAAAGCTGGACGCCTGACGAACAAAACGTATATCTCCGATTTTATTTCCGCCATGATAGATTTTCCGCCATTTTGAATTTTGTCGAAAATCTACTTTTGCGAACTAGTCCCTGGTTTTTTGCCCGATTGGAACCAAACTAGTGCAGAAATGTTCTCTGGAGACTGAATATCAATAATTATCGAAAAAAAGTGGAAATTTCGATTCACGGTCGCTAAGGGGCGCCAAAACGTACGTTGTGGGAGGGGCCTATTTTACTAAAATGGCTATAACTCCCGATGTAAATGAGGTATCTTCACCAAACTTGGTACACATGTGTATGAGCTTACTCTGGGGTCACAGTAAAAAAATCGCGACGATTGGCCTCATGGTGGCGCTATAAAATGAAAAAAACATAAAACAGGCTATAACCACCTGACCGTTAGTCCGATTGACTTGAAAATTGGTATGCAGTGTCTTGGTCCAAGGTGCCATGTATGTCTATGAGGACATTGGCGTATCTCAAAAAACATGGCCGCCATTGGCCAACGAAGTTTGAGCACCTATTAGACAAGGTTAACGGAGGCCGATCGGAACGAAACTCAATGGGCATGTTCGGCTCATGGCCCTAAAGGTCTGTAAGAATTTTGAAAGAAATCGGCCACTAGTTGGCGCTAACGAGTTTTACGGCTCTGTAATCACGTGGTGTTACAAATATCCACACAATATGCATATCATTTGATAGATCTCCTCATCCTGAACAACTTTGCCTCAAGAACCATTGCTGTCAATCAAACTGTTCATTAATTATTCATTAATATGTTAAAAACCTACTTTTGCGAACTAGTCCTAGGTTTTTTGCCCGATCGGAACCAGACCAGTCTAGGACAATTCTCTGGACTCTCTAGATCAATAATTATCAAAAAAAGTTGAACTTTTGCATTTGGATGGCTGTAATAGGGTAATTTATAAAATGGGCGTGTCAAAATACATTAAAAAGCCTATAAATCCTAAATAAAAACTCAGAACTTCACAAAAATTGGTCAGCATATGTGACATAACATCATTAACAAGCATGAAAAATTCTATGGAGATCGGACGATAGGTGGCGCTATAACTGTTAAAAAGCTTTAAAATCATATATTTCCTATGGTAAACTGCCTGTATTGGCTGTAAATGGTCTTTTCCATCTCTGATCATATAATTTTCATATCATAATGTTCAAAACTAGTGCAATACAATACTCTGGACTCACTAGATCAATAATTGTCAGAAAAAGTTGAACTACTTCATTTGGATAGCTATAATAGGTTCACTTCAAAATCTGGCCTTTACCAAGTGTCCCCGAAAGCCTATATCTCTTTAATCAATGCTCAGACCTTCTTAAAAAACAAGTCAGAACGTGTGAAATATCACCCTGTACAAGCATGAAATTTTTCAGACAGATCGGACAAAATTTGCCTCTATAACAGTTAAAAAGGTGAAAATGATATGAATTAATGGCATGTTAAGCCAATAAGTGGTATTTTACTGCCCCCTGCTGTTTAAAATAGTCATTTTCTCATATTGGTATTGGTATCAGCCATGGTAAATCATGATAAATGATTGTGTGTGTGTGTGTGTGTGTGTGTGTGTGTGTGTGTGTGTGTGTGTGTGTGTGTGTGTGTGTGTGTGTGTGGTACAAATATAACAAAGGTTTTATTTTCCAACATGAAAACAAACATAACAGAGTGCTAGTGCACAAACAATAACCGACAATGATAATGGATGAGAGGGGAACTTAAATACACAGATCAAGACAATGGCTGCGTTTGAAACCGCATACTCAATGAGTAGGTACTTAATTTCAATGAGTACTTACTTAACAAGCGCTAAAAGAGTAGGTACTTTATAGCCAAATCTCGTTGAGTATGAATGAGAACCGGACATCTGCCATGTTGACGTTATCATGTGACCTACGACGCGTTATCACAAGCGCAACAACTATTAGAAGATTTGAACGACACGTTTAATTAAAGGGTTAGTTCACCCAAAAATTAAAATTCTGTCAGTAATTACTCACCCTCATGTTGTTCCAACCGCGTAAGACCTTCGTTCATCTTCGGAACACAAATTAAGATATTTTTGATGAAATCTGAGCCATGTTTCACTCCTCCATAGGCTTCCAGTGTGACCGAAACTTGCTGGCCCAGAAAAGTTATTAAAGAGATCGTTAATATAGTCCAAGTGACTCCAGTGGCTCAATCTTAAGTATATCAAGCGACGAGAATACTTTTTGTGCGCAAAAACAAACAAAAATAACGACTTTATTCCACTATTCATTTCCTTCTCTCTGGATGTCTAGTTGGTTTGCGTAGTGTTTTTGCGCAGCGCGTCTGTGTTACACGTCACCACGTAGGCTCACTATTGGCCGACGCCGGTCATGTGTGTGTTGCGTGATGACGTGCAACACAGACGCGCAGCGCAAAAACACTACGAGGCCCAGAGAGAAGGAAATGAAAAGTGGAATAAAGTCGTTATTTTTGTTTGTTTTTGCGCACAAAAAGTATTCTCGTCGCATGATAAACTTAATGTAGTGCCACTGTAGTTACTTGGACTATTTTAACGATGTTTTAATAACTATTCTGGGCCGGTGAGTTTCGGTCACACTGGAAGCCTATGGAGGAGTCAAAATTCTGTCAGATTTCATCAAAAATATCTTAATTTGTGTTCCGAAGATGAACGAAAGACTTACATGGTTGGAACAACATGAGGGTGAGTAATTACTGACAGAATTTTCATTTTTGGGTGAACTAACCCTTTAATCTGTCTGTAAATATCATGATATTGATTAAACTTGCTCCTTTTGTGGACTTTTTGAAGAAACTGCTGCCCATTTATTTTGTGAGTACATTTAGGGTTGATTTAAGTTCTTATACCCTACTAATGTGACCCACCGTTTTATCCTTAACGATATTTATTTTTATTACGAAATCCCAAAATTGTCATCTCTTGAATATGTTGTTAATTTCTTTATTTTATATCCAAATATTTTCATCCATAAGCAAAAGTGGCTTACTGCTTTGTTTTCCTCTTTTTCTTGTTAAATTTAACTGTCGTTTCATCCCTCAGGCCTATAAATAACAGAAAATGCATTTTTTAAATGTATTATATAATTAATTATTTAAGAAAATATATATTTAGATATTCAACCTTATAGGTTTTTTCCTGTGTATGAAATCTCATGTTTGCAAACCCATGATTGATATATATATATATCTATATATATATATCTATATATATATATCTATATATACACATATATATATATATATAGATAGATAGATAGATATACACATATACCTCATAACATCAGTAACTCGACAGCCCTACCTAGAACGGTTTTCCTCAGCGTTTGTAATGTCTGCACAAAGGGAGATTCACCTTTGGAGAAAACTGCTGATTTTATACTCGAAAAATTTAAGTATCATTATTAAAAATTAATATTACCTCAGAACGAATTGCATTGCTATCCCACCCCAAAACATACAATAATAACAACGATAAATGCTGACCAACTAATTATATTACTTTTTACTGAAAATGATATAATTCAATAAAACAAACAAAATGTAATGTATGTCATTTGAAATAGCTATGCATGAATACACTCTAGATGTGTATATAGCGAACATACCTACATTTTCATTCAAACAATATATAAAGCATGAATTAATTGTATTTTATTTACTGACAACAATGAGAAATATTAATAAATTAGTTAAAGAATGAATCAAAGTCACCATCACACAATAAACAAATATACAAGTCAACACATGAAACAAAGCTTTATTCAAACTACAATCATGTATGTATAAAGGCTACAGGCGCTGAACCCCACATCCTTCTGCCGTCTCAACACAGCGGTTCCCATTCTGCGGCTCTGATGAATCAGCTGACCGCCAGAGGTGAGCCGTTCTGAGGTTGTTGCGTGATGTGTTGTGCTTCACCATCTGAGGCAATAAGGGCAGGTGGAGTGATGGAGGGACTCATCCATGGCACCATCTCCAGGATTCAGCTCTGGGCTCTTCATCCTCAGTACTCACACCAGTCTGCTGACATTTCAGATGCTGCAAAAATGCACAAACATAACACAAAAGCAGTCATTATTTTTAGAAGACAAAAATGCTTTTTTTCCACAAATGCCGCCATCATCTTTCCTTGCAGGTCCTGCTCCACCACAAAAGCTGTGCAGCAAATGCACAGAAATCAAGAATCAGAAAAGTGCTGTAGTAGCTCAGTTTGAAATTACAATAATTAAAATAAACTACAACTTAATATTTAAATAGTTGTTGTTATTAATTTCTGTAATGTCACAAAGCCTTTGATGGCAGCATTCAGCTTCATGAGCCACTCTCCGCTGGATAAACACACATCTGTTCATCTGTCCCTGTAACATCCAGACCAGACTCACATACCTCTGTGATTTATGAACTCAACACTACATTTACATGTTGAGGTTGTTTTAACTTTTTATCCTACATAAATGTTCCTCAATTTACCAACAGTAATGGACAAATATAACTTATGTTTAATTACTTTATAAATTTGTTCTACATAATAGCACACATACATCACTCAGATGCCTATTTCATATCTATTAGACGTAGTAATCTGCAATTCTTATAGAAGAGTTTCTTGCCAGATATTAAATAGACATTTAGTAATTGTCAGTGGTGGACAGTAACGAAGTAAATGTAATTCGTTACTGTACTTAAGTAGTTTTTTTGTGTATCTGTACTTTACTTAAGTATTTAAATTTTGGAAGACTTTTACTTTAACTCCACTACATTTCGAAGTCAAATATCTTACTTTTTACTCTACTACATTTTCAAAATCAGTCGTTCCTTTTTATTTATGAGTGGATAAAAACTTAACTGGTCAAACGAGCCACCAATCACTAGCCTACAACGTGCGTGCTTTGTTTTGAACTTGCCTTGGCGCTTTCTGCGTGAACCAGAGCTGTTAAAGGTACCGTATGTAGGATTGTGGACAAAACTGGTACTGCAATCACTTTAAAAATACTGTAGAGCCGTGTATCCCCTCCCCCTCCCCCCTGACTCGAGGTTGCCAGATAAGCTGCAGGATTCAGCAGAAACGTAGGCTGCTTCAATGAGCTTCCAATGGCAAGTGATGACGAGACGTACACAGTAAGTTTTTTTTTTCTGTTAATTGTGTTTATGCTTTATGAGAGATATTTTGATGAGTAATTACTTATTTTAAAAAATTACTAATTGTTGAGGTGCTGGGGCCATAATAGCTGAAGAGATAAGCGTTTTTGATTTGATATTTAATTTGATTTGATTTCTTTATTTTGAACATATAAATACAATTACAATTCAAAAAAAATCTGAGAAAAAAAAGGATAATAGTAAAAGAAAACAAAAAAACATAGACTTAAACAACAAAATAATACTTCCTTAATTTTCAATACGAAAAAAAAAACCTTGATTTACAAGTGCTAAAGTTTTTGTCATATTATAGGCTAAAAACAGAATAAACATTTGCCACAGAAATTATAACACGGGACAAATTCAATATCACCAATGGCTATCACAGGGTTGTTTTCAGTCCCATCAGAAAATATTGTTAGAGTAACTAAATTACATTAGCAATGGTCATACAGGTCAACTTGCAGCATGTGTAACTTAGTCCACGATATACGTGAAGAACGAATGACGAATATTTTTTTCTGAGGTAAAGTTAGGCTTGTCTCAATTACGTTTCAAATTGCCATAATGGTCGTGCTAATGTTTTCATCAGCGTCTCAGCATAATGACAGAGAAACGGGCTCCTATAATGCATTGCAAATGCATACGTCCATGTGAGCTAACGTTACGTTGCTTGAACACGCATAACTTTGTTCGACTGTCATGAATATATGAAATGTCCATTGACATCCAGTACAAGTTAGCCAAGCATAGATGAATCTTACCTGTCTAGGAGAAAATTAGCAACGTTGGCGTCTGTGTTCAAATTCTTCTCCGTTTTCAGCCGTCTCCATCTTTCAAAAGCATCTCCTATACAAATTCTGGTTTTATTTCGGACTTTGTCACAACGAATTTCTGAATTATAACGAGGTCTTTTTGATTTAGTAACGTTAGACATTTTTATCCGACTAGAGTTAGGGTAGGTTAGGTTAGAGCAAAGCTGGCAACCCGGATCCCGAAACACTACTGACTTCGTGATTGGTAGATAGGTGGAGGGAGGCGCTCAGGCCAAAACACAAAATGACAACATCAACATCAGTTGAGGGCTGCAAGTCCACTTTTTAAATGACAATATCCTAGCCATACTACTGTTGTCAGTGATATAAGTATTTGAAATGAACATGATTTCTTAATGTCTAGTGACACATCAGGGCAATTTTATGATTAATTGAAATAGATTTCTTACATACAGCTCCTTTAAATATGAGAGTTGCGACCATAGACAGTATAAGGTTGCGACACACTAGGCTTGTTCGACTTGAACCGGAGCTGCACAGACCGATCAGTTTATGACATCGCGAGAGTGATTGAAAAGCATACAGAGCCGTCTACTACACTAGTACACTCTAATCGATCTCGCAGTATTTTAATATCATTCGAATGGTCTGTGCAGTGTGCAGCCGCTGTGATCTCGCCGCCGCGCGGTCACGTGATTCGTGTAGCTCTCAATAGTTCCAAACAAATCGCGTTGCCAATGATTTTAAGCGGGGCAGAGCAATTATTTTAATTATTTTATTATAATTACTATTATTGCAGCAATTATCGGTAAATATTGACGCATAATGAGCATTGCTTATTACGTTGACACTAAAAGTACTTGCATATAATAGCATTTTTTTTTCTGGGGAGTAGCAGAAACACTGCATTAATACGTTTTGGTGTTTTGGAAGGAAATAGGCTGCTCCCATAACGTAGAAAAAAATAAAATAAAAAAATAAATATATATATATATATATATATATATATATATATATATATATATATATATATATATATATATATATATATATATATATATATGTATGTGTATAAATGTGTGTGTGTGTGTGTGTGTGTGTGTGTGTGTGTGTGTGTGTGTGTATTTAATGGTATTGTGCAGGTTTATGTGAATGTATCATAACATTAGGATGTTTATAATAGGCCTATTATAACCATAGATGCTCGTGAAAATATATATACAGTAATACTGTAAATGTATTATACCTTATGGGAACAGTCCCCTTCCGTCCAAAATTAAACACACAAAAAATGTATTCAATTCAAAAATATATATAATATAAATATATATAGAGACTAATTAATGTCATTTTATTAATAGATTGATGTGCCAAGAGTGACATTGGAGTCTTCACATAGACTGAGTTAAGCAAGAGTCTTGTGACAAAAATTATAATAGGACATTATAGCCATAAAAAAATCATAGTACTTGGATACTTAAGTACATTTGAAGGCAAATACTTTTGTACTTTTACTCAAGTGAATGTTTAAAGGCAGCACTTCTACTTTTACTTGAGTAATATTTTACCTTGAGTATCTTTACTTTTACTCAAGTACATGGTATGTGTACTTCGTCCACCACTGGTAATTGTATTTAAGATGTATACGGTTTAAAATGTATGCAAATCCACTTTGGAGACGTATGTGTCCTTACTGGAGCTTCTCTGTTAGCTATACATAATAAAATGTGATTTACAGCAAAATCACAAATATACAGCGTCTTTACACCTTAAACAATTCAACAGTTTACTGTACAGTAGTTCAACACATGCGATCATTTGATTTGTAATACTCACATTTGAGTCTCGTCCGTCATCCTTTCCGTCACGTTCGAGTATGACCTATCCTCCTTCTTCTTTTTCATGACGTATCCTCTCGCGTGGCCTCCTGGGATAGAAGAGTATCCATCGGTTGAGCACTCAAAAATCTGGGCGGAAGCAGTAAGCCATCCGGGAACTTCTCGCCTACTCTTTTATGAATACTGATGTTTCGAACGTACTGCTTCCTTCACGTACTGTTTTCGCCTACTATATAGTAGGAAAGTAGGCATATTCGAACGCGCTTAAGTCCGAATCTCGCGATAATTAGTACGTCACCCAGGTAATTCTCGCTTACTCTTTTGGATTCGTACATACTTTTTCGCTTGCCTACTCTTTTTCCCATACTAAATAGTATGGAAGTATGCGGTTTCGAACGCAGCCAAGGACAACAGGTGACGGTTATGATGATGAGGAGCAGGTGATGATGAGGAGGGTGATGAGGAGCAGGTGCAGGTGATGACGACAGATGGTGAATGTGATGAAGACAGAAGGTGAATGTGATGAAGGTGAATGTGACACCAATATCACTGAAACATTTGTGTGTGTGTGTGTGTGTGTGTGTGTGTGTGTGTGTGTGTGTGTGTGTGTGTAGCATTATTGTGTGTAGCATATGTAGCAAGTATGCATTATTGAGTTAACATGGAAACACTGGTTTACTTTAGTGCAGAAAACTGGTCAAAATCATGAGGTTTAAAGTGAAAGTGAGCCAATAAGTGGTCTTCTACTGCCCTCTGCTGGCCATTCTACTTAATTAGATTTTTCCACATGTGCTTGCATTTATACTTGAATACACACTAAAAATCACTTATATAGCAATAACTATTATAACATAATCATATTTTGTCAGTGTTAATCACTTTATTTGCACTGACACTTCAAATAATTGCTAGTAATGTGGTAAATCATGGTAAATCATGGTTAACTATGCTGTGTGTGTGTGTGTGTGTGTGTGTGTGTGTGTGTGTGTGTGTGTGTGTGTGTGTGTGTGTGTGTGTGTGTGTGTGTGTGTAAGCATGCATTGAGTTAACATGGATAAACTGGTTTGCTTTAGTGCAGAAAACTGGTTTAAAGTGAAAGTGAGCCAATAAGTGGTCTTCTACTGCCCTCTGCTGGCCATTCTACTTATTAATAAAATATTTCAACATGTGCTTGCATTCATACTTGAATACACACTAAAAAAATCACTTATATAGCAATAACTATTATAACACAATCATATTTTGTCAGTGTTAACCACTTTATTTGCACTGACACTTCAAATAATTGCTAGTAATGTGATAAATCAGGCTAGAAACATGGTAAATCAAAGTAAATAATCCTAGATTGTCGTTTATCTCCTGGTAAATAATACTAGAACGTGGTATATCATGGTAAATCATGGTTAACTATGCTGTGTGTGTATGTGTGTGTGTGTGTGTGTGTGTGTGTGTGTGTGTGTGTGTGTGTGTAAGCATGCATTGAGTTAACATGGAAAAACTGGTTTGCTTTAGTGCAGAAAACTGGTTTAAAGTGAAAGTGAGCCAATAAGTGGTCTTCTACTGCCCTCTGCTGGCCATTCTACTTAATAATGAAATATTTTACATGTGCTTTTGCATTCATACTTGGACACACACTAAAAATCACGTATATAACTAACTATTATAACACAATAATATTTTGTCAGTGTTCATCACCTCATTTGCACTGACACTTCACATATTTGCTAGTAATGTGGTTAATCATGCTAGAAACATTGTAAATCATAGTAAATAATACTGAAATGAGGTGTATCAAGGTAAATCATGCTAGAATCCTAATAAATCATTCTGGAACATGGTATATGATAGTAAATCATGCTAGAATCATATTAAATAATTCTAGAATGTGGCAAATCGTTGTGGGAGGAGCCTATTTTACTCAAATGGCTATAACTCAAGAAGTAAATGAGATATCTTCACCAAACTCAGTACACATGTGTATGGGTTCAATTTGAGGTCACAGTAAACAATTCTATGGAGATCGGAGCATAGGTGGCGCTATAACTGTTAAAAAGCTTTAAAACCATATATATCCCATGGCAAATTGCCTGTATTGGCTGTAAATGGTCTTTTCCATCTATTATGTCAGTGGTTACATGCTTGCTAAATAAATCTTAATAACTTTTGATGCTTTTGTGCTTAAATGCCTTAAAGGCCTTAACTGCTTGAACCCCGATAAATGCTGCTTGCAGCTTTAATTATTATTATTATTCTGCCGTAAAACGCATCGTGCAGCCCAAACCGTAAGGGCTAGAGCTTTGAAACTTTGCCAGATGGTAGTACAAAAATCGAGGAGAGGTTATCAAATTATGACCTCGATTGGCCCATAGGTGGCGCTATAACAACCAAAAGCGCGAAAGTGGTCATAACTCCTGGACCGTATGTCGTAGACACAAGTGTCTTATATCATTGGAAAGCTGGTCGTCTGACGAACAAAACGTATATCTCCGATTTCATTTCCGTCATGATAGATTTTCCGCCATTTTGAATTTTGTCGAAAACCTACTTTTGCGAACTAGTCCCTGGTTTTTTGCTCGATCGGAACCAAACCAGTGCAGAATTGTTCTCTGGAGACTGAAGATCAATAATTATCGAAAAAAAGTTGAAATTTCGATTCAGGGTCGCTAGGGGGCGCAAAATTAACGTTGTGGGCGGAGCCTATTTTACTAAAATGGCTATAACTCCAGAAGTAAATGAGGTATTTTCAACAAACTTGGTACACATATGTAAGAGGTCAATCTGAGGACACGGTAAAAAAATCGCGGCGATTGGCCACATGGTGGCGCTATAACATGAAAAAAACATAAAACAGGCTATAACCACCTGACCGTTAGTCCGATTGACTTGAAAATTGGTATGCAGTGTCTTGGTCCAAGGTGCCATGTATGTCTATGAGGACATTGGTGTATCTCAAAAAACATGGCCGCCATTGGCCAATGAAGTTGAGCACCTATTAGACAAGGTTAACGGAGGCCGATCGGAACGAAACTCGGTGGGCATGTTCGACTCATGGCCCTAGAGGTCTGTAAGAATTTTGAAAGAAATCGGCCACTAGTTGGCGCTAACGAGTTTTATGGCTCTGTAATCACGTGGTGTTAGATATATTGTCACAAAATGCATATCATTTGATAGATCTGCTCATGCTGAACAACTTTGCCTCTAGAACCATTGCTGTCAATCAAACCGTTCATTAAATATTCATGAATATGTTAAAAACCTACTTTTGCGAACTAGTCCCTGGTTTTTTGCCCGATCGGAACCAGACCAGTCTAGGACAATTCTATGGACTCTCTAGATCAATAATTATCAAAAAAAAGTTGAACTTTTGTATTTGTATGGCTGTAATAGGGTCATTTATAAAATGGGTGTGGCAAAATACACTCAAAAGCCTATAAATCCTAAATGAAAACTCAGAACTTCACAAAAATTGGTGAGCATATGTGTCATAACATCACAAACAAGCTTGCAAAATTTTATGGAGATTGGACAATAGTTGGCGCTATAACTGTTAAAAAGCTTTAAAACCATATATTTCCTATGGTAAACTGCCTGTATTGGCTGTAAATGGTCTTTTCCATGTCTGATCATATAATTTTCATATCATAATGTTCAAAACTAGTGCAATACAATTCTCTGGACTCACTAGATCAATAATTGTCAGAAAAAGTTGAACTACTTCATTTGGATAGCTATAATAGGTTCACTTCAAAATCTGGCCTTTACCAAGTGTCCCCGAAAGCCTATATCTCTTTAATCAATGCTCAGACCTTCTTAAAAACAAGTCAGAACGTGTGAAATATCACCCTGAACAAGCATGAAAATTTTCAGACAGATCGGACAAAATTTGCCTCTATAACAGTTAAAAAGGTGAAAATGATATGATTTAATGGCATGTTAAGCCAATAAGTGGTATTTTACTGCCCCCTGCTGTTTAAAATAGTCATTTTCTCATATTGGTATTGGTATCAGCCATGGTAAATCATGATAAATGATGGTGTGTGTGTGTGTGTGTGTGTGTGTGTGTGTGTGTGTGTGTGTGGTACAAATATAACAAAGGTTTTATTTTCCAACATGAAAACAAACATAACAGAGTGCTAGTGCACAAACAATAACCGACAATGATAATGGATGAGAGGGGAACTTAAATACACAGATCAAGACAAGGACAACAGGTGACGGTTATGATGATGAGGAGCAGGTGATGATGAGGAGGGTGATGAGGAGCAGGTGCAGGTGATGACGACAGATGGTGAATGTGATGAAGACAGAAGGTGAATGTGATGAAGGTGAATGTGACACCAATATCACTGAAACATTTGTGTGTGTGTGTGTGTGTGTGTGTGTGTGTGTGTGTGTGTGTGTGTGTGTGTGTAGCATTATTGTGTGTAGCATATGTAGCAATTATGCATTATTGAGTTAACATGGAAACACTGGTTTGCTTTAGTGCAGAAAACTGGTCAAAATCATGAGGTTTAAAGTGAAAGTGAGCCAATAAGTGGTCTTCTACTGCCCTCTGCTGGCCATTCTACTTATTAATTAAATTTTTCCACATGTGCTTGCATTTATACTTGAATACACACTAAAAATCACTTATATAGCAATAACTATTATAACACAATCATATTTTGTCAGTGTTAATCACTTTATTTGCACTGACACTTCGAATAATTGCTAGTAATGTGGTAAATCATGGTAAATCATGGTTAACTATGCTCTGTGTGTGTGTGTGTGTGTGTGTGTGTGTGTGTGTGTGTGTGTGTGTGTGTGTGTGTAAGCATGCATTGAGTTAACATAGATAAACTGGTTTGCTTTAGTGCAGAAAACTGGTTTAAAGTGAAAGTGAGCCAATAAGTGGTCTTCTACTGCCCTCTGCTGGCCATTCTACTTATTAATGAAATATTTCAACATGTGCTTGCATTCATACTTGAATACACACAAAAAAAATCACTTATATAGCAATAACTATTATAACACAATCATATTTTGTCAGTGTTAATCACTTTATTTGCACTGACACTTCAAATAATTGCTAGTAATGTGATAAATCAGGCTAGAAACATGGTAAATCAAAGTAAATAATACTAGATTGTCGTTTATCTCCTGGTAAATAATACTAGAACGTGGTATATCATGGTAAATCACGGTTAACTATGCTGTGTGTGTATGTGTGTGTGTGTGTGTGTGTGTGTGTGTGTGTGTGTGTGTGTGTGTGTGTGTGTGTGTGTGTGTGTGTGTGTGTGTGTGTGTGTGTGTGTGTGTGTGTGTGTGTGTGTGTGTGTGTGTGTGTGTGTGTGTGTGTGTGTGTGTGTGTGTGTGTGTGTGTGTGTGTGTGTGTGTGTGTGTGTGTGTGTGTGTGTGTGTGTGTGTGTGTGTGTGTGTGTGTGTGTGTGTGTGTGTGTGTGTGTGTGTGTGTGTGTAAGCATGCATTGAGTTAACATGGAAAAACTGGTTTGCTTTAGTGCAGAAAACTGGTTTAAAGTGAAAGTGAGCCAATAAGTGGTCTTCTACTGCCCTCTGCTGGCCATTCTACTTAATAATGAAATATTTTACATGTGCTTTTGCATTCATACTTGGACACACACTAAAAATCACGTATATAACTAACTATTATAACACAATAATATTTTGTCAGTGTTCATCACCTCATTTGCACTGACACTTCACATATTTGCTAGTAATGTGGTTAATCATGCTAGAAACATTGTAAATCATAGTAAATAATACTGAAATGAGGTGTATCAAGGTAAATCATGCTAGAATCCTAATAAATCATTCTGGAACATGGTATATGATAGTAAATCATGCTAGAATCATATTAAATAATTCTAGAATGTGGCAAATCGTTGTGGGAGGAGCCTATTTTACTCAAATGGCTATAACTCAAGAAGTAAATGAGATATCTTCACCAAACTCAGTACACATGTGTATGGGTTCAATTTGAGGTCACAGTAAACAATTCTATGGAGATCGGAGCATAGGTGGCGCTATAACTGTTAAAAAGCTTTAAAACCATATATATCCCATGGCAAATTGCCTGTATTGGCTGTAAATGGTCTTTTCCATCTATTATGTCAGTGGTTACATGCTTGCTAAATAAATCTTAATAACTTTTGATGCTTTTGTGCTTAAATGCCTTAAAGGCCTTAACTGCTTGAACCCCGATAAATGCTGCTTGCAGCTTTAATATATTATTTTATAATCTTTTCATTTATACTTTAAACGAACGGTATGTTTTCAACTCTTTTTGTGATAGGTTTTAGTAAAATCCTTATTCATTTTATTCTTTTGTTTATCTAAAACAATTGGTTCAATAAGATATTTATTTTATAAGCATTTCATTTATACTTTTATAAAGAACGGTATGTTTTTCAACCTTGGTTAAATTATTTTATAATCTTTTCATTTATACTTTTTAAAGAACAGTATGTTTTCAACTCTTTTTTTTGTGATAGGCTTTAGTATTTAGTAAAATCCTTATTCATTTTATTCTTTTGTTTCTCTAAAACTGAATTAAATGGTTTCAGTAGATTTTTAGTAAGATATTATTGCATATTATTTGTGTGAAATATAAAACATGATTAGGGTAACTATCTTTTTCTCACTTTCACTGTTACCTCAGGAATGTGAAGGGGTCATGTCAGAGGACGGACACACACGCACACACACACACGCACACACACACACACACACAGACACATAACTGAACCGGACAACAAATTCAAACTTTCTGTCAAAAACAGATCACAAACACAGAAAATACACCCAACTCGTGTGCACAAGAGATAATGGTTGTGTGACACAGTCTTCAAACTTTCTGTCAAAACCACATGATCTACGACTAGCTAGGACAATAGGGCAAACCATAACAACATATGCCGGAAAGACACCGGTAGATAAAAACAACATATGCGGTAGATAAACCTGTCAAAACACATGATCGAACGCCCGATACGACAATCCATATCCATATCTATACACGCCAGAAAGGGCGGGACAGCTCAACGGACAACCGGAAGGGCGGTGACCAGATGTCATATCTAGTGGGCGGGACCGGAAGTCATCAATCATTTTGACACATGGTATATCATAAGTACTACTTGCCTGCTTGTCTGTAGCAATAATTTATTAAACATTACATTGTTATAAGTTTGTTCTGTGTTTTGTTTCTGTTTCTCAGGGTCTTCATCAGCCCTTAACTTTGACTACAGGGCAGAGTCAGCTTGTGTTTACTCACGTACCTTCTACAGAGGTTTGTCAATATTTCTCCTGAATCTTGTCTGCCTGTCTCTCTTCCTGTCTGTCTTCCTGTCTCTCTACCTGTCTGTCTGCCTGTCTTTCTTCCTGTCTCTCTTCCTGTCTGCCTGTCTCTCTTCCTGTCTGTCTGTCTGTCTGTCTTTCTTCCTGTCTGTCTGTCTGTCTGTCTTTCTTCCTGTCTTTCTTCCTGTCTCTCTGCCTGTCTGTCTTTCTTTCTGTCTCTCTTCCTGTCTGTCTGCCTGTCTCTCTTCCTGTGTGTCTGCCTGTCTGTAATTTATTGAACTCTAGCAATAATTTATTAAACATTACATTGTTTTAAGTTTGTTCTGTGTTTTGTTTCTGTTTCTCAGGGTCTTCATCAGCCCTTAACTTTGACTACAGGGCAGAGTCAGCTTGTTTACTCACGTACCTTCTACAGAGGTTTGTCAATATTTCTCCTGAATCTTGTCTGCCTGTCTCTCTTCCTGTCTGTCTTCCTGTCTGTCTGTCTGTCTGTCTGTCTCTCTTCCTGTCTGTCTGCCTGTCTCTCTTCCTGTGTGTCTGCCTGTCTGTAATTTATTGAACTCTAGCAATAATTTATTAAACATTACATTGTTTTAAGTTTGTTCTGTGTTTTGTTTCTGTTTCTCAGGGTCTTCATCAGCCCTTAACTTTGACTACAGGGCAGAGTCAGCTTGTTTACTCACGTACCTTCTACAGAGGTTTGTCAATATTTCTCCTGAATCTTGTCTGCCTGTCTCTCTTCCTGTCTCTCTTCCTGTCTGTCTGTCTGTCTGTCTGTCTCTCTTCCTGTCTGTCTGCCTGTCTCTCTTCCTGTGTGTCTGCCTGTCTGTAATTTATTGAACTCTAGCAATAATTTATTAAACATTACATTGTTTTAAGTTTGTTCTGTGTTTTGTTTCTGTTTCTCAGGGTCTTCATCAGCCCTTAACTTTGACTACAGGGCAGAGTCAGCTTGTGTTTACTCACGTACCTTCTACAGAGGTTTGTCAATATTTCTCCTGAATCTTGTCTGCCTGTCTCTCTTCCTGTCTGTCTTCCTGTCTCTCTGCCTGTCTGTCTGCCTGTCTTTCTTCCTGTCTCTCTTCCTGTCTGCCTGTCTCTCTTCCTGTCTGTCTGTCTGTCTTTCTTCCTGTCTGTCTGTCTTTCTTCCTGTCTGTCTGTCTGTCTTCCTGTCTTTCTTCCTGTCTCTCTGCCTGTCTGTCTTTCTTTCTGTCTCTCTTCCTGTCTGCCTGTCTGCCTGCTTGTCTGTAGCAATAATTTATTAAACATTACATTGTTATAAGTTTGTTCTGTGTTTTGTTTCTGTTTCTCAGGGTCTTCATCAGCCCTGTAGTCAGTTAAGGGCTGAGTCAGCTTGTGTTTACTCGCGTACCTTCTACAGAGGTTTGTCAATATTTGTCTCCTGTTATAAGTTTGTTCTGTGTTTTGTTTCTGTTTCTCAGGGTCTTCATCTGCTCTGTAGTCAGTTAAGGGCTGAGTCAGCTTGTGTTTACTCACGTACCTTCTACAGAGGTTTGTCAATATTTGTCTCCTGTTATAAGTTTGTTCTGTGTTTTGTTTCTGTTTCTCAGGGTCTTCATCTGCTCTGTAGTCAGTTAAGGGCAGAGTCAGCTTGTGTTTACTCACGTACCTTCTACAGAGGTTTGTCAATATTTGTCTCCTGAATCTTGTCTGCCTGTCTCTCTTCCTGTCTGTCTGCCTGTCTGTAATTTATTGAACTCTAGCAATAATTTATTAAACATTACATTGTTTTAAGTTTGTTCTGTGTTTTGTTTCTGTTTCTCAGGGTCTTCATCAGCCCTTAACTTTGACTACAGGGCAGAGTCAGCTTGTTTACTCACGTACCTTCTACAGAGGTTTGTCAATATTTTTCTCCTGAATCTTGTCTGCCTGTCTCTCTTCCTGTCTGTCTGTCTGTCTGTCTGTCTGTCTGTCTGTCTCTCTTCCTGTCTGTCTGTCTGCCTGTCTCTCTTCCTGTGTGTCTGCCTGTCTGTAATTTATTGAACTCTAGCAATAATTTATTAAACATTACATTGTTATAAGTTTGTTCTGTGTTTTGTTTCTGTTTCTCAGGGTCTTCATCAGCCCTTAACTTTGACTACAGGGCAGAGTCAGCTTGTGTTTACTCACGTACCTTCTACAGAGGTTTGTCAATATTTCTCCTGAATCTTGTCTGCCTGTCTGTCTGCCTGTCTTTCTTCCTGTCTCTCTTCCTGTCTGCCTGTCTCTCTTCCTGTCTGTCTGTCTGTCTGTCTCTCTTCCTGTCTGTCTGTCTGTCTTTCTTCCTGTCTGTCTGTCTGTCTGTCTTTCTTCCTGTCTGTCTGTCTGTCTTTCTTTCTGTCTCTCTTCCTGTCTGCCTGTCTGCCTGCTTGTCTGTAGCAATAATTTATTAAACATTACATTGTTATAAGTTTGTTCTGTGTTTTGTTTCTGTTTCTCAGGGTCTTCATCTGCTCTGTAGTCAGTTAAGGGCTGAGTCAGCTTGTGTTTACTCACGTACCTTCTACAGAGGTTTGTCAATATTTGTTTCCTGTTATAAGTTTGTTCTGTGTTTTGTTTCTGTTTCTCAGGGTCTTCATCTGCTCTGTAGTCAGTTAAGGGCTGAGTCAGCTTGTGTTTACTCACGTACCTTCTACAGAGGTTTGTCAATATTTGTCTCCTGTTATAAGTTTGTTCTGTGTTTTGTTTCTGTTTCTCAGGGTCTTCATCTGCTCTGTAGTCAGTTAAGGGCAGAGTCAGCTTGTTTACTCACGTACCTTCTACCGAGGTTTGTCAATATTTGTCTCCTGTTATAAGTTTGTTCTGTGTTTTGTTTCTGTTTCTCAGGGTCTTCATCTGCTCTGTAGTCAGTTAAGGGCAGAGTCAGCTTGTGTTTACTCACGTACCTTCTACAGAGGTTTGTCAATATTTGTCTCCTGAATCTTGTCTGCCTGTCTCTCTTCCTGTCTGTCTGCCTGTCTGTAATTTATTGAATTCTAGCAATAATTTATTAAACATTACATTGTTTTAAGTTTGTTCTGTGTTTTGTTTCTGTTTCTCAGGGTCTTCATCAGCCCTTAACTTTGACTACAGGGCAGAGTCAGCTTGTGTTTACTCACGTACCTTCTACAGAGGTTTGTCAATATTTCTCCTGAATCTTGTCTGCCTGTCTCTCTTCCTGTCTGTCTTCCTGTCTCTCTGCCTGTCTGTCTGCCTGTCTTTCTTCCTGTCTCTCTTCCTGTCTGCCTGTCTCTCTTCCTGTCTGTCTGTCTTTCTTCCTGTTTGTCTGTCTTTCTTCCTGTTTCTCTGCCTGTCTGTCTTTCTTCCTGTCTCTCTTCCTGTCTGCCTGTCTCTCTTCCTGTCTGTCTGTCTGTCTTTCTTCCTGTCTGTCTGTCTTTCTTCCTGTCTGTCTGTCTGTCTTTCTTCCTGTCTCTCTGCCTGTCTGTCTTTCTTTCTGTCTCTCTTCCTGTCTGCCTGTCTGCCTGCTTGTCTGTAGCAATAATTTATTAAACATTACATTGTTATAAGTTTGTTCTGTGTTTTGTTTCTGTTTCTCAGGGTCTTCATCTGCTCTGTAGTCAGTTAAGGGCTGAGTCAGCTTGTGTTTACTCGCGTACCTTCTACAGAGGTTTGTCAATATTTGTCTCCTGTTATAAGTTTGTTCTGTGTTTTGTTTCTGTTTCTCAGGGTCTTCATCTGCTCTGTAGTCAGTTAAGGGCTGAGTCAGCTTGTGTTTACTCACGTACCTTCTACAGAGGTTTGTCAATATTTGTCTCCTGTTATAAGTTTGTTCTGTGTTTTGTTTCTGTTTCTCAGGGTCTTCATCTGCTCTGTAGTCAGTTAAGGGCAGAGTCAGCTTGTGTTTACTCACGTACCTTCTACAGAGGTTTGTCAATATTTGTCTCCTGAATCTTGTCTGCCTGTCTCTCTTCCTGTCTGTCTGCCTGTCTGTAATTTATTGAACTCTAGCAATAATTTATTAAACATTACATTGTTTTAAGTTTGTTCTGTGTTTTGTTTCTGTTTCTCAGGGTCTTCATCAGCCCTTAACTTTGACTACAGGGCAGAGTCAGCTTGTTTACTCACGTACCTTCTACAGGGGTTTGTCAATATTTTTCTCCTGAATCTTGTCTGCCTGTCTCTCTTCCTGTCTGTCTGTCTGTCTGTCTGTCTCTCTTCCTGTCTGTCTGCCTGTCTCTCTTCCTGTGTGTCTGCCTGTCTGTAATTTATTGAACTCTAGCAATAATTTATTAAACATTACATTGTTATAAGTTTGTTCTGTGTTTTGTTTCTGTTTCTCAGGGTCTTCATCAGCCCTTAACTTTGACTACAGGGCAGAGTCAGCTTGTGTTTACTCACGTACCTTCTACAGAGGTTTGTCAATATTTTTCCTGAATCTTGTCTGCCGGTCTCTCTTCCTGTCTGTCTTCCTGTCTCTCTGCCTGTCTGTCTGCCTGTCTTTCTTCCTGTCTCTCTTCCTGTCTGCCTGTCTCTCTTCCTGTCTGTCTGTCTGTCTTTCTTCCTGTTTCTCTGCCTGTCTGTCTTTCTTCCTGTCTCTCTTCCTGTCTGCCTGTCTCTCTTCCTGTCTGTCTGTCTGTCTGTCTTTCTTCCTGTCTGTCTGTCTGTCTGTCTTTCTTCCTGTCTTTCTTCCTGTCTCTCTGCCTGTCTGTCTTTCTTTCTGTCTCTCTTCCTGTCTGCCTGTCTGCCTGCTTGTCTGTAGCAATAATTTATTAAACATTACATTGTTATAAGTTTGTTCTGTGTTTTGTTTCTGTTTCTCAGGGTCTTCATCTACTCTGTAGTCAGTTAAGGGCTGAGTCAGCTTGTGTTTACTCGCGTACCTTCTACAGAGGTTTGTCAATATTTGTCTCCTGTTATAAGTTTGTTCTGTGTTTTGTTTCTGTTTCTCAGGGTCTTCATCTGCTCTGTAGTCAGTTAAGGGCTGAGTCAGCTTGTGTTTACTCGCGTACCTTCTACAGAGGTTTGTCAATATTTGTCTCCTGTTATAAGTTTGTTCTGTGTTTTGTTTCTGTTTCTCAGGGTCTTCATCTGCTCTGTAGTCAGTTAAGGGCAGAGTCAGCTTGTGTTTACTCACGTACCTTCTACAGAGGTTTGTCAATATTTGTCTCCTGAATCTTGTCTGCCTGTCTCTCTTCCTGTCTGTCTGCCTGTCTGTAATTTATTGAACTCTAGCGATAATTTATTAAACATTACATTGTTTTAAGTTTGTTCTGTGTTTTGTTTCTGTTTCTCAGGGTCTTCATCAGCCCTTAACTTTGACTACAGGGCAGAGTCAGCTTGTTTACTCACGTACCTTCTACAGAGGTTTGTCAATATTTTTCTCCTGAATCTTGTCTGCCTGTCTCTCTTCCTGTCTGTCTGTCTGTCTGTCTGTCTGTCTCTCTTCCTGTCTGTCTGCCTGTCTCTCTTCCTGTGTGTCTGCCTGTCTGTAATTTATTGAACTCTAGCAATAATTTATTAAACATTACATTGTTAAAAGTTTGTTCTGTGTTTTGTTTCTGTTTCTCAGGGTCTTCATCAGCCCTTAACTTTGACTACAGGGCAGAGTCAGCTTGTGTTTACTCACGTACCTTCTACAGAGGTTTGTCAATATTTGTCTCCTGAATCTTGTCTGCCTGTCTCTCTTCCTGTCTGTCTTCCTGTCTCTCTGCCTGTCTGTCTGCCTGTCTTTCTTCCTGTCTCTCTTCCTGTCTGCCTGTCTCTCTTCCTGTCTGTCTGTCTGTCTTTCTTCCTGTCTGTCTGTCTTTCTTCCTGTCTGTCTGTCTTCCTGTCTCTCTGCCTGTCTGTCTTTCTTTCAGTCTTTCTTTCTGTCTCTTTTCCTGTCTGCCTGTCTGCCTGCTTGTCTGTAGCAATAATTTATTAAACATTACATTGTTATAAGTTTGTTCTGTGTTTTGTTTCTGTTTCGCAGGGTCTTCATCTGCTCTGTAGTCAGTTAAGGGCTGAGTCAGCTTGTGTTTACTCGCGTACCTTCTACAGAGGTTTGTCAATATTTGTCTCCTGTTATAAGTTTGTTCTGTGTTTTGTTTCTGTTTCTCAGGGTCTTCATCTGCTCTGTAGTCAGTTAAGGGCTGAGTCAGCTTGTGTTTACTCACGTACCTTCTACAGAGGTTTGTCAATATTTGTCTCCTGTTATAAGTTTGTTCTGTGTTTTGTTTCTGTTTCTCAGGGTCTTCATCTGCTCTGTAGTCAGTTAAGGGCAGAGTCAGCTTGTGTTTACTCACGTACCTTCTACAGAGGTTTGTCAATATTTGTCTCCTGTTATAAGTTTGTTCTGTGTTTTGTTTGTTTCTCAGGGTCTTCATCTGCTCTGTAGTCAGTTAAGGGCAGAGTCAGCTTGTGTTTACTCACGTACCTTCTACAGAGGTTTGTCAATATTTGTCTCCTGAATCTTGTCTGCCTGTCTCTCTTCCTGTCTGTCTGCCTGTCTGTAATTTATTGAACTCTAGCAATAATTTATTAAACATTACATTGTTTTAAGTTTGTTCTGTGTTTTGTTTCTGTTTCTCAGGGTCTTCATCAGCCCTTAACTTTGACTACAGGGCAGAGTCAGCTTGTTTACTCACGTACCTTCTACAGGGGTTTGTCAATATTTTTCTCCTGAATCTTGTCTGCCTGTCTCTCTTCCTGTCTGTCTGTCTGTCTGTCTGTCTGTCTGTCTGTCTCTCTTCCTGTCTGTCTGCCTGTCTCTCTTCCTGTGTGTCTGCCTGTCTGTAATTTATTGAACTCTAGCAATAATTTATTAAACATTACATTGTTATAAGTTTGTTCTGTGTTTTGTTTCTGTTTCTCAGGGTCTTCATCAGCCCTTAACTTTGACTACAGGGCAGAGTCAGCTTGTGTTTACTCACGTACCTTCTACAGAGGTTTGTCAATATTTTTCCTGAATCTTGTCTGCCGGTCTCTCTTCCTGTCTGTCTTCCTGTCTCTCTGCCTGTCTGTCTGCCTGTCTTTCTTCCTGTCTCTCTTCCTGTCTGCCTGTCTCTCTTCCTGTCTGTCTGTCTGTCTTTCTTCCTGTTTCTCTGCCTGTCTGTCTTTCTTCCTGTCTCTCTTCCTGTCTGCCTGTCTCTCTTCCTGTCTGTCTGTCTGTCTGTCTTTCTTCCTGTCTGTCTGTCTGTCTGTCTTTCTTCCTGTCTTTCTTCCTGTCTCTCTGCCTGTCTGTCTTTCTTTCTGTCTCTCTTCCTGTCTGCCTGTCTGCCTGCTTGTCTGTAGCAATAATTTATTAAACATTACATTGTTATAAGTTTGTTCTGTGTTTTGTTTCTGTTTCTCAGGGTCTTCATCTGCTCTGTAGTCAGTTAAGGGCTGAGTCAGCTTGTGTTTACTCGCGTACCTTCTACAGAGGTTTGTCAATATTTGTCTCCTGTTATAAGTTTGTTCTGTGTTTTGTTTCTGTTTCTCAGGGTCTTCATCTGCTCTGTAGTCAGTTAAGGGCTGAGTCAGCTTGTGTTTACTCGCGTACCTTCTACAGAGGTTTGTCAATATTTGTCTCCTGTTATAAGTTTGTTCTGTGTTTTGTTTCTGTTTCTCAGGGTCTTCATCTGCTCCGTAGTCAGTTAAGGGCAGAGTCAGCTTGTGTTTACTCACGTACCTTCTACAGAGGTTTGTCAATATTTGTCTCCTGAATCTTGTCTGCCTGTCTCTCTTCCTGTCTGTCTGCCTGTCTGTAATTTATTGAACTCTAGCGATAATTTATTAAACATTACATTGTTTTAAGTTTGTTCTGTGTTTTGTTTCTGTTTCTCAGGGTCTTCATCAGCCCTTAACTTTGACTACAGGGCAGAGTCAGCTTGTTTACTCACGTACCTTCTACAGAGGTTTGTCAATATTTTTCTCCTGAATCTTGTCTGCCTGTCTCTCTTCCTGTCTGTCTGTCTGTCTGTCTGTCTCTCTTCCTGTCTGTCTGCCTGTCTCTCTTCCTGTGTGTCTGCCTGTCTGTAATTTATTGAACTCTAGCAATAATTTATTAAACATTACATTGTTAAAAGTTTGTTCTGTGTTTTGTTTCTGTTTCTCAGGGTCTTCATCAGCCCTTAACTTTGACTACAGGGCAGAGTCAGCTTGTGTTTACTCACGTACCTTCTACAGAGGTTTGTCAATATTTCTCCTGAATCTTGTCTGCCTGTCTCTCTTCCTGTCTGTCTTCCTGTCTCTCTGCCTGTCTGTCTGCCTGTCTTTCTTCCTGTCTCTCTTCCTGTCTGCCTGTCTCTCTTCCTGTCTGTCTGTCTGTCTTTCTTCCTGTCTGTCTGTCTGTCTTTCTTCCTGTCTTTCTTCCTGTCTCTCTGCCTGTCTGTCTTTCTTTCTGTCTCTCTTCCTGTCTGCCTGTCTGCCTGCTTGTCTGTAGCAATAATTTATTAAACATTACATTGTTATAAGTTTGTTCTGTGTTTTGTTTCTGTTTCGCAGGGTCTTCATCTGCTCTGTAGTCAGTTAAGGGCTGAGTCAGCTTGTGTTTACTCGCGTACCTTCTACAGAGGTTTGTCAATATTTGTCTCCTGTTATAAGTTTGTTCTGTGTTTTGTTTCTGTTTCTCAGGGTCTTCATCTGCTCTGTAGTCAGTTAAGGGCTGAGTCAGCTTGTGTTTACTCACGTACCTTCTACAGAGGTTTGTCAATATTTGTCTCCTGTTATAAGTTTGTTCTGTGTTTTGTTTGTTTCTCAGGGTCTTCATCTGCTCTGTAGTCAGTTAAGGGCAGAGTCAGCTTGTGTTTACTCACGTACCTTCTACAGAGGTTTGTCAATATTTGTCTCCTGTTATAAGTTTGTTCTGTGTTTTGTTTCTGTTTCTCAGGGTCTTCATCTGCTCTGTAGTCAGTTAAGGGCTGAGTCAGCTTGTGTTTACTCACGTACCTTCTACAGAGGTTTGTCAATATTTCTCCTGAATCTTGTCTGCCTGTCTGTCTGCCTGTCTTTCTTCCTGTCTCTCTTCCTGTCTGCCTGTCTCTCTTCCTGTCTGTCTGTCTGTCTGTCTCTCTTCCTGTCTGTCTGTCTGTCTTTCTTCCTGTCTGTCTGTCTGTCTGTCTTTCTTCCTGTCTGTCTGTCTGTCTTTCTTTCTGTCTCTCTTCCTGTCTGCCTGTCTGCCTGCTTGTCTGTAGCAATAATTTATTAAACATTACATTGTTATAAGTTTGTTCTGTGTTTTGTTTCTGTTTCTCAGGGTCTTCATCTGCTCTGTAGTCAGTTAAGGGCTGAGTCAGCTTGTGTTTACTCACGTACCTTCTACAGAGGTTTGTCAATATTTGTTTCCTGTTATAAGTTTGTTCTGTGTTTTGTTTCTGTTTCTCAGGGTCTTCATCTGCTCTGTAGTCAGTTAAGGGCTGAGTCAGCTTGTGTTTACTCACGTACCTTCTACAGAGGTTTGTCAATATTTGTCTCCTGTTATAAGTTTGTTCTGTGTTTTGTTTCTGTTTCTCAGGGTCTTCATCTGCTCTGTAGTCAGTTAAGGGCAGAGTCAGCTTGTTTACTCACGTACCTTCTACCGAGGTTTGTCAATATTTGTCTCCTGAATCTTGTCTGCCTGTCTCTCTTCCTGTCTGTCTGTCTGTCTGTCTCTCTTCCTGTCTGTCTGCCTGTCTTTCTTCCTGTCTCTCTTCCTGTGTGTCTGCCTGTCTGTAATTTATTGAACTCTAGCAATAATTTATTAAACATTACATTGTTATAAGTTTGTTCTGTGTTTTGTTTCTGTTTCTCAGGGTCTTCATCAGCCCTTAACTTTGACTACAGGGCAGAGTCAGCTTGTTTACTCACGTACCTTCTACAGAGGTTTGTCAATATTTGTCTCCTGAATCTTGTCTGCCTGTCTCTCTTCCTGTCTGTCTGCCTGTCTGTAATTTATTGAATTCTAGCAATAATTTATTAAACATTACATTGTTTTAAGTTTGTTCTGTGTTTTGTTTCTGTTTCTCAGGGTCTTCATCAGCCCTTAACTTTGACTACAGGGCAGAGTCAGCTTGTGTTTACTCACGTACCGTCTACAGAGGTTTGTCAATATTTCTCCTGAATCTTGTCTGCCTGTCTCTCTTCCTGTCTGTCTTCCTGTCTCTCTGCCTGTCTGTCTGCCTGTCTTTCTTCCTGTCTCTCTTCCTGTCTGCCTGTCTCTCTTCCTGTCTGTCTGTCTTTCTTCCTGTTTGTCTGTCTTTCTTCCTGTTTCTCTGCCTGTCTGTCTTTCTTCCTGTCTCTCTTCCTGTCTGCCTGTCTCTCTTCCTGTCTGTCTGTCTGTCTTTCTTCCTGTCTGTCTGTCTTTCTTCCTGTCTGTCTGTCTGTCTTTCTTCCTGTCTCTCTGCCTGTCTGTCTTTCTTTCTGTCTCTCTTCCTGTCTGCCTGTCTGCCTGCTTGTCTGTAGCAATAATTTATTAAACATTACATTGTTATAAGTTTGTTCTGTGTTTTGTTTCTGTTTCTCAGGGTCTTCATCTGCTCTGTAGTCAGTTAAGGGCTGAGTCAGCTTGTGTTTACTCACGTACCTTCTACAGAGGTTTGTCAATATTTGTCTCCTGTTATAAGTTTGTTCTGTGTTTTGTTTCTGTTTCTCAGGGTCTTCATCTGCTCTGTAGTCAGTTAAGGGCAGAGTCAGCTTGTGTTTACTCACGTACCTTCTACAGAGGTTTTATCAATATTTGTCTCCTGAATCTTGTCTGCCTGTCTCTCTTCCTGTCTGTCTGCCTGTCTGTAATTTATTGAACTCTAGCAATAATTTATTAAACATTACATTGTTTTAAGTTTGTTCTGTGTTTTGTTTCTGTTTCTCAGGGTCTTCATCAGCCCTTAACTTTGACTACAGGGCAGAGTCAGCTTGTTTACTCACGTACCTTCTACAGGGGTTTGTCAATATTTTTCTCCTGAATCTTGTCTGCCTGTCTCTCTTCCTGTCTGTCTGTCTGTCTGTCTGTCTGTCTGTCTCTCTTCCTGTCTGTCTGCCTGTCTCTCTTCCTGTGTGTCTGCCTGTCTGTAATTTATTGAACTCTAGCAATAATTTATTAAACATTACATTGTTATAAGTTTGTTCTGTGTTTTGTTTCTGTTTCTCAGGGTCTTCATCAGCCCTTAACTTTGACTACAGGGCAGAGTCAGCTTGTGTTTACTCACGTACCTTCTACAGAGGTTTGTCAATATTTTTCCTGAATCTTGTCTGCCGGTCTCTCTTCCTGTCTGTCTTCCTGTCTCTCTGCCTGTCTGTCTGCCTGTCTTTCTTCCTGTCTCTCTTCCTGTCTGCCTGTCTCTCTTCCTGTCTGTCTGTCTGTCTTTCTTCCTGTTTCTCTGCCTGTCTGTCTTTCTTCCTGTCTCTCTTCCTGTCTGCCTGTCTCTCTTCCTGTCTGTCTGTCTGTCTGTCTTTCTTCCTGTCTGTCTGTCTGTCTGTCTTTCTTCCTGTCTTTCTTCCTGTCTCTCTGCCTGTCTGTCTTTCTTTCTGTCTCTCTTCCTGTCTGCCTGTCTGCCTGCTTGTCTGTAGCAATAATTTATTAAACATTACATTGTTATAAGTTTGTTCTGTGTTTTGTTTCTGTTTCTCAGGGTCTTCATCTACTCTGTAGTCAGTTAAGGGCTGAGTCAGCTTGTGTTTACTCGCGTACCTTCTACAGAGGTTTGTCAATATTTGTCTCCTGTTATAAGTTTGTTCTGTGTTTTGTTTCTGTTTCTCAGGGTCTTCATCTGCTCTGTAGTCAGTTAAGGGCTGAGTCAGCTTGTGTTTACTCGCGTACCTTCTACAGAGGTTTGTCAATATTTGTCTCCTGTTATAAGTTTGTTCTGTGTTTTGTTTCTGTTTCTCAGGGTCTTCATCTGCTCTGTAGTCAGTTAAGGGCAGAGTCAGCTTGTGTTTACTCACGTACCTTCTACAGAGGTTTGTCAATATTTGTCTCCTGAATCTTGTCTGCCTGTCTCTCTTCCTGTCTGTCTGCCTGTCTGTAATTTATTGAACTCTAGCGATAATTTATTAAACATTACATTGTTTTAAGTTTGTTCTGTGTTTTGTTTCTGTTTCTCAGGGTCTTCATCAGCCCTTAACTTTGACTACAGGGCAGAGTCAGCTTGTTTACTCACGTACCTTCTACAGAGGTTTGTCAATATTTTTCTCCTGAATCTTGTCTGCCTGTCTCTCTTCCTGTCTGTCTGCCTGTCTCTCTTCCTGTCTGTCTGTCTGTCTCTCTTCCTGTCTGTCTGCCTGTCTCTCTTCCTGTGTGTCTGCCTGTCTGTAATTTATTGAACTCTAGCAATAATTTATTAAACATTACATTGTTAAAAGTTTGTTCTGTGTTTTGTTTCTGTTTCTCAGGGTCTTCATCAGCCCTTAACTTTGACTACAGGGCAGAGTCAGCTTGTGTTTACTCACGTACCTTCTACAGAGGTTTGTCAATATTTCTCCTGAATCTTGTCTGCCTGTCTCTCTTCCTGTCTGTCTTCCTGTCTCTCTGCCTGTCTGTCTGCCTGTCTTTCTTCCTGTCTCTCTTCCTGTCTGCCTGTCTCTCTTCCTGTCTGTCTGTCTGTCTTTCTTCCTGTCTGTCTGTCTGTCTTTCTTCCTGTCTTTCTTCCTGTCTCTCTGCCTGTCTGTCTTTCTTTCTGTCTCTCTTCCTGTCTGCCTGTCTGCCTGCTTGTCTGTAGCAATAATTTATTAAACATTACATTGTTATAAGTTTGTTCTGTGTTTTGTTTCTGTTTCGCAGGGTCTTCATCTGCTCTGTAGTCAGTTAAGGGCTGAGTCAGCTTGTTTACTCGCGTACCTTCTACAGAGGTTTGTCAATATTTGTCTCCTGTTATAAGTTTGTTCTGTGTTTTGTTTCTGTTTCTCAGGGTCTTCATCTGCTCTGTAGTCAGTTAAGGGCTGAGTCAGCTTGTGTTTACTCACGTACCTTCTACAGAGGTTTGTCAATATTTGTCTCCTGTTATAAGTTTGTTCTGTGTTTTGTTTATTTCTCAGGGTCTTCATCTGCTCTGTAGTCAGTTAAGGGCAGAGTCAGCTTGTGTTTACTCACGTACCTTCTACAGAGGTTTGTCAATATTTGTCTCCTGAATCTTGTCTGCCTGTCTCTCTTCCTGTCTGTCTGCCTGTCTGTAATTTATTGAACTCTAGCAATAATTTATTAAACATTACATTGTTTTAGGTTTGTTCTGTGTTTTGTTTCTGTTTCTCAGGGTCTTCATCAGCCCTTAACTTTGACTACAGGGCAGAGTCAGCTTGTTTACTCACGTACCTTCTACAGAGGTTTGTCAATATTTTTCTCCTGAATCTTGTCTGCCTGTCTCTCTTCCTGTCTGTCTGTCTGTCTGTAATTTATTGAACTCTAGCAATAATTTATTAAACATTACATTGTTATAAGTTTGTTCTGTGTTTTGTTTCTGTTTCTCAGGGTCTTCATCAGCCCTTAACTTTGACTACAGGGCAGAGTCAGCTTGTTTACTCACGTACCTTCTACAGAGGTTTGTCAATATTTTTCTCCTGATTCTTGTCTGCCTGTCTCTCTTCCTGTCTGTCTGTCTGTCTGTCTGTCTGTCTGTCTTTCTTCCTGTCTGTCTGTCTGTCTGTCTTTCTTCCTGTCTTTCTTCCTGTCTCTCTGCCTGTCTGTCTTTCTTTCTGTCCCTCTTCCTGTCTGCCTGTCTGCCTGCTTGTCTGTAGCAATAATTTATTAAACATTACATTGTTATAAGTTTGTTCTGTGTTTTGTTTCTGTTTCTCAGGGTCTTCATCTGCTCTGTAGTCAGTTAAGGGCTGAGTCAGCTTGTGTTTACTCGCGTACCTTCTACAGAGGTTTGTCAATATTTGTCTCCTGTTATAAGTTTGTTCTGTGTTTTGTTTCTGTTTCTCAGGGTCTTCATCTGCTCTGTAGTCAGTTAAGGGCTGAGTCAGCTTGTGTTTACTCACGTACCTTCTACAGAGGTTTGTCAATATTTGTCTCCTGTTATAAGTTTGTTCTGTGTTTTGTTTCTGTTTCTCAGGGTCTTCATCTGCTCTGTAGTCAGTTAAGGGCAGAGTCAGCTTGTGTTTACTCACGTACCTTCTACAGAGGTTTGTCAATATTTGTCTCCTGAATCTTGTCTGCCTGTCTCTCTTCCTGTCTGTCTGCCTGTCTGTAATTTATTGAACTCTAGCGATAATTTATTAAACATTACATTGTTTTAAGTTTGTTCTGTGTTTTGTTTCTGTTTCTCAGGGTCTTCATCAGCCCTTAACTTTGACTACAGGGCAGAGTCAGCTTGTGTTTACTCACGTACCTTCTACAGAGGTTTGTCAATATTTTTCTCCTGAATCTTGTCTGCCTGTCTCTCTTCCTGTCTGTCTGTCTGTCTGTCTGTCTGTCTCTCTTCCTGTCTGTCTGCCTGTCTCTCTTCCTGTGTGTCTGCCTGTCTGTAATTTATTGAACTCTAGCAATAATTTATTAAACATTACATTGTTAAAAGTTTGTTCTGTGTTTTGTTTCTGTTTCTCAGGGTCTTCATCAGCCCTTAACTTTGACTACAGGGCAGAGTCAGCTTGTGTTTACTCACGTACCTTCTACAGAGGTTTGTCAATATTTGTCTCCTGAATCTTGTCTGCCTGTCTCTCTTCCTGTCTGTCTTCCTGTCTCTCTGCCTGTCTGTCTGCCTGTCTTTCTTCCTGTCTCTCTTCCTGTCTGCCTGTCTCTCTTCCTGTCTGTCTGTCTGTCTTTCTTCCTGTCTGTCTGTCTTTCTTCCTGTCTGTCTGTCTTCCTGTCTCTCTGCCTGTCTGTCTTTCTTTCAGTCTTTCTTTCTGTCTCTTTTCCTGTCTGCCTGTCTGCCTGCTTGTCTGTAGCAATAATTTATTAAACATTACATTGTTATAAGTTTGTTCTGTGTTTTGTTTCTGTTTCGCAGGGTCTTCATCTGCTCTGTAGTCAGTTAAGGGCTGAGTCAGCTTGTGTTTACTCGCGTACCTTCTACAGAGGTTTGTCAATATTTGTCTCCTGTTATAAGTTTGTTCTGTGTTTTGTTTCTGTTTCTCAGGGTCTTCATCTGCTCTGTAGTCAGTTAAGGGCTGAGTCAGCTTGTGTTTACTCACGTACCTTCTACAGAGGTTTGTCAATATTTGTCTCCTGTTATAAGTTTGTTCTGTGTTTTGTTTCTGTTTCTCAGGGTCTTCATCTGCTCTGTAGTCAGTTAAGGGCAGAGTCAGCTTGTGTTTACTCACGTACCTTCTACAGAGGTTTGTCAATATTTGTCTCCTGTTATAAGTTTGTTCTGTGTTTTGTTTGTTTCTCAGGGTCTTCATCTGCTCTGTAGTCAGTTAAGGGCAGAGTCAGCTTGTGTTTACTCACGTACCTTCTACAGAGGTTTGTCAATATTTGTCTCCTGAATCTTGTCTGCCTGTCTCTCTTCCTGTCTGTCTGCCTGTCTGTAATTTATTGAACTCTAGCAATAATTTATTAAACATTACATTGTTTTAAGTTTGTTCTGTGTTTTGTTTCTGTTTCTCAGGGTCTTCATCAGCCCTTAACTTTGACTACAGGGCAGAGTCAGCTTGTTTACTCACGTACCTTCTACAGGGGTTTGTCAATATTTTTCTCCTGAATCTTGTCTGCCTGTCTCTCTTCCTGTCTGTCTGTCTGTCTGTCTGTCTGTCTGTCTCTCTTCCTGTCTGTCTGCCTGTCTCTCTTCCTGTGTGTCTGCCTGTCTGTAATTTATTGAACTCTAGCAATAATTTATTAAACATTACATTGTTATAAGTTTGTTCTGTGTTTTGTTTCTGTTTCTCAGGGTCTTCATCAGCCCTTAACTTTGACTACAGGGCAGAGTCAGCTTGTGTTTACTCACGTACCTTCTACAGAGGTTTGTCAATATTTTTCCTGAATCTTGTCTGCCGGTCTCTCTTCCTGTCTGTCTTCCTGTCTCTCTGCCTGTCTGTCTGCCTGTCTTTCTTCCTGTCTCTCTTCCTGTCTGCCTGTCTCTCTTCCTGTCTGTCTGTCTGTCTTTCTTCCTGTTTCTCTGCCTGTCTGTCTTTCTTCCTGTCTCTCTTCCTGTCTGCCTGTCTCTCTTCCTGTCTGTCTGTCTGTCTGTCTTTCTTCCTGTCTGTCTGTCTGTCTGTCTTTCTTCCTGTCTTTCTTCCTGTCTCTCTGCCTGTCTGTCTTTCTTTCTGTCTCTCTTCTTGTCTGCCTGTCTGCCTGCTTGTCTGTAGCAATAATTTATTAAACATTACATTGTTATAAGTTTGTTCTGTGTTTTGTTTCTGTTTCTCAGGGTCTTCATCTGCTCTGTAGTCAGTTAAGGGCTGAGTCAGCTTGTGTTTACTCGCGTACCTTCTACAGAGGTTTGTCAATATTTGTCTCCTGTTATAAGTTTGTTCTGTGTTTTGTTTCTGTTTCTCAGGGTCTTCATCTGCTCTGTAGTCAGTTAAGGGCTGAGTCAGCTTGTGTTTACTCGCGTACCTTCTACAGAGGTTTGTCAATATTTGTCTCCTGTTATAAGTTTGTTCTGTGTTTTGTTTCTGTTTCTCAGGGTCTTCATCTGCTCTGTAGTCAGTTAAGGGCAGAGTCAGCTTGTGTTTACTCACGTACCTTCTACAGAGGTTTGTCAATATTTGTCTCCTGAATCTTGTCTGCCTGTCTCTCTTCCTGTCTGTCTGCCTGTCTGTAATTTATTGAACTCTAGCGATAATTTATTAAACATTACATTGTTTTAAGTTTGTTCTGTGTTTTGTTTCTGTTTCTCAGGGTCTTCATCAGCCCTTAACTTTGACTACAGGGCAGAGTCAGCTTGTTTACTCACGTACCTTCTACAGAGGTTTGTCAATATTTTTCTCCTGAATCTTGTCTGCCTGTCTCTCTTCCTGTCTGTCTGTCTGTCTGTCTGTCTCTCTTCCTGTCTGTCTGCCTGTCTCTCTTCCTGTGTGTCTGCCTGTCTGTAATTTATTGAACTCTAGCAATAATTTATTAAACATTACATTGTTAAAAGTTTGTTCTGTGTTTTGTTTCTGTTTCTCAGGGTCTTCATCAGCCCTTAACTTTGACTACAGGGCAGAGTCAGCTTGTGTTTACTCACGTACCTTCTACAGAGGTTTGTCAATATTTCTCCTGAATCTTGTCTGCCTGTCTCTCTTCCTGTCTGTCTTCCTGTCTCTCTGCCTGTCTGTCTGCCTGTCTTTCTTCCTGTCTCTCTTCCTGTCTGCCTGTCTCTCTTCCTGTCTGTCTGTCTGTCTTTCTTCCTGTCTGTCTGTCTGTCTTTCTTCCTGTCTTTCTTCCTGTCTCTCTGCCTGTCTGTCTTTCTTTCTGTCTCTCTTCCTGTCTGCCTGTCTGCCTGCTTGTCTGTAGCAATAATTTATTAAACATTACATTGTTATAAGTTTGTTCTGTGTTTTGTTTCTGTTTCGCAGGGTCTTCATCTGCTCTGTAGTCAGTTAAGGGCTGAGTCAGCTTGTGTTTACTCGCGTACCTTCTACAGAGGTTTGTCAATATTTGTCTCCTGTTATAAGTTTGTTCTGTGTTTTGTTTCTGTTTCTCAGGGTCTTCATCTGCTCTGTAGTCAGTTAAGGGCTGAGTCAGCTTGTGTTTACTCACGTACCTTCTACAGAGGTTTGTCAATATTTGTCTCCTGTTATAAGTTTGTTCTGTGTTTTGTTTGTTTCTCAGGGTCTTCATCTGCTCTGTAGTCAGTTAAGGGCAGAGTCAGCTTGTGTTTACTCACGTACCTTCTACAGAGGTTTGTCAATATTTGTCTCCTGAATCTTGTCTGCCTGTCTCTCTTCCTGTCTGTCTGCCTGTCTGTAATTTATTGAACGCTAGCAATAATTTATTAAACATTACATTGTTTTAAGTTTGTTCTGTGTTTTGTTTCTGTTTCTCAGGGTCTTCATCAGCCCTTAACTTTGACTACAGGGCAGAGTCAGCTTGTTTACTCACGTACCTTCTACAGAGGTTTGTCAATATTTTTCTCCTGAATCTTGTCTGCCTGTCTCTCTTCCTGTCTGTCTGTCTGTCTGTCTGTCTGTCTGTCTGTGTCTCTTCCTGTCTGTCTGCCTGTCTCTCTTCCTGTGTGTCTGCCTGTCTGTAATTTATTGAACTCTAGCAATAATTTATTAAACATTACATTGTTTTAAGTTTGTTCTGTGTTTTGTTTCTGTTTCTCAGGGTCTTCATCAGCCCTTAACTTTGACTACAGGGCAGAGTCAGCTTGTGTTTACTCACGTACCTTCTACAGAGGTTTGTCAATATTTCTCCTGAATCTTGTCTGCCTGTCTCTCTTCCTGTCTGTCTTCCTGTCTCTCTGCCTGTCTGTCTGCCTGTCTTTCTTCCTGTCTCTCTTCCTGTCTGCCTGTCTCTCTTCCTGTCTGTCTGTCTGTCTTTCTTCCTGTCTGTCTGTCTTTCTTCCTGTCTGTCTGTCTGTCTTCCTGTCTTTCTTCCTGTCTCTCTGCCTGTCTGTCTTTCTTTCTGTCTCTCTTCCTGTCTGCCTGTCTGCCTGCTTGTCTGTAGCAATAATTTATTAAACATTACATTGTTATAAGTTTGTTCTGTGTTTTGTTTCTGTTTCTCAGGGTCTTCATCTGCTCTGTAGTCAGTTAAGGGCTGAGTCAGCTTGTGTTTACTCACGTACCTTCTACAGAGGTTTGTCAATATTTGTCTCCTGTTATAAGTTTGTTCTGTGTTTTGTTTCTGTTTCTCAGGGTCTTCATCTGCTCTGTAGTCAGTTAAGGGCTGAGTCAGCTTGTGTTTACTCACGTACCTTCTACAGAGGTTTGTCAATATTTGTCTCCTGTTATAAGTTTGTTCTGTGTTTTGTTTCTGTTTCTCAGGGTCTTCATCTGCTCTGTAGTCAGTTAAGGGCAGAGTCAGCTTGTGTTTACTCACGTACCTTCTACAGAGGTTTGTCAATATTTGTCTCCTGAATCTTGTCTGCCTGTCTCTCTTCCTGTCTGTCTGCCTGTCTGTAATTTATTGAACTCTAGCAATAATTTATTAAACATTACATTGTTTTAAGTTTGTTCTGTGTTTTGTTTCTGTTTCTCAGGGTCTTCATCAGCCCTTAACTTTGACTACAGGGCAGAGTCAGCTTGTTTACTCACGTACCTTCTACAGAGGTTTGTCAATATTTTTCTCCTGAATCTTGTCTGCCTGTCTCTCTTCCTGTCTGTCTGTCTGTCTGTCTGTCTGTCTGTCTGTCTCTCTTCCTGTCTGTCTGCCTGTCTCTCTTCCTGTGTGTCTGCCTGTCTGTAATTTATTGAACTCTAGCAATAATTTATTAAACATTACATTGTTATAAGTTTGTTCTGTGTTTTGTTTCTGTTTCTCAGGGTCTTCATCAGCCCTTAACTTTGACTACAGGGCAGAGTCAGCTTGTGTTTACTCACGTACCTTCTACAGAGGTTTGTCAATATTTCTCCTGAATCTTGTCTGCCTGTCTCTCTTCCTGTCTGTCTTCCTGTCTCTCTGCCTGTCTGTCTGCCTGTCTTTCTTCCTGTCTCTCTTCCTGTCTGCCTGTCTCTCTTCCTGTCTGTCTGTCTGTCTTTCTTCCTGTCTGTCTGTCTGTCTTTCTTCCTGTCTGTCTGTCTGTCTGTCTTTCTTCCTGTCTGTCTGTCTGTCTGTCTTTCTTCCTGTCTGTCTGTCTGTCTTTCTTTCTGTCTCTCTTCCTGTCTGCCTGTCTGCCTGCTTGTCTGTAGCAATAATTTATTAAACATTACATTGTTATAAGTTTGTTCTGTGTTTTGTTTCTGTTTCTCAGGGTCTTCATCTGCTCTGTAGTCAGTTAAGGGCTGAGTCAGCTTGTGTTTACTCACGTACCTTCTACAGAGGTTTGTCAATATTTGTTTCCTGTTATAAGTTTGTTCTGTGTTTTGTTTCTGTTTCTCAGGGTCTTCATCTGCTCTGTAGTCAGTTAAGGGCAGAGTCAGCTTGTGTTTACTCACGTACCTTCTACCGAGGTTTGTCAATATTTGTCTCCTGAATCTTGTCTGCCTGTCTCTCTTCCTGTCTGTCTGTCTGTCTGTCTCTCTTCCTGTCTGTCTGCCTGTCTTTCTTCCTGTCTCTCTTCCTGTGTGTCTGCCTGTCTGTAATTTATTGAACTCTAGCAATAATTTATTAAACATTACATTGTTTTAAGTTTGTTCTGTGTTTTGTTTCTGTTTCTCAGGGTCTTCATCAGCCCTTAACTTTGACTACAGGGCAGAGTCAGCTTGTGTTTACTCACGTACCTTCTACAGAGGTTTGTCAATATTTCTCCTGAATCTTGTCTGCCTGTCTCTCTTCCTGTCTGTCTTCCTGTCTCTCTGCCTGTCTGTCTGCCTGTCTTTCTTCCTGTCTCTCTTCCTGTCTGCCTGTCTCTCTTCCTGTCTGTCTGTCTTTCTTCCTGTCTGTCTGTCTTTCTTCCTGTTTCTCTGCCTGTCTGTCTTTCTTTCTGTCTCTCTTCCTGTCTGCCTGTCTGCCTGAGTAGTACTTATGATATACCATGTGTCAAAATGATTGATGACTTCCGGTCCCGCCCACTAGATATGACATCTGGTCACCGCCCTTCCGGTTGTCCGTTGAGCTGTCCCGCCCTTTCTGGCGTGTATAGATATGGATATGGATTGTCGTATCGGGCGTTCGATCATGTGTTTTGACAGGTTTATCTACCGCATATGTTGTTTTTATCTACCGGTGTCTTTCCGGCATATGTTGTTATGGTTTGCCCTATTGTCCTAGCTAGTCGTAGATCATGTGGTTTTGACAGAAAGTTTGAAGACTGTGTCACACAACCATTATCTCTTGTGCACACGAGTTGGGTGTATTTTCTGTGTTTGTGATCTGTTTTTGACAGAAAGTTTGAATTTGCGGTCTGTATTCACAGAATTGGCCATAAACACTGATATCTCTGCTACGCAGACGTCCACGCTCACATTCCAGAGCAATGTATATAAATGGGTGTAGTGTGTTGTAAAACCATCACCAGAAACATGAGCTACATGAGCATGGATGGTTTATCCTCTCCTCAATCCCTAGAGCCGGGGGTGTGCGACCAAATGATGGAAAGGCTGACTATGGCACCAAGAAAAAAAAACCCTTTCGGACGCATCCGTTTGACAAGTTTTCTCCATGAACTTTCGGAATGGACTGCTGCTGAATATGTAATGTGTAGGAACTGTGTATTCGGATACAAATTTCACAAACCAACTCGAGTTGTTACACTCTACACCACTGACAGCGTCGGAGAGTTTCAGCCTGGGGAAGATACGTGTGTGGTATTTCCTGAAAAAGACTGGACTCTCTTCTACAATCGTGTCTGGAAGGATCTGAATGATGACGGCGAAGAGCCTTTGTACATTTCGGAGTGGGACGGGGTAACCGATAATGTTCGGTACCGCGTGGTAGGTGACCATACTAACAAGAGTCCTACTGATTCTGTTTACATATTCTGTTGTAGAGACAAGACAAAGCTCAACAACAAGCGGTCGGGACGCATCCAGCCTAACGAGCATCACGATCTGTATGAAATGCAATTTTTGTTCGACTGGTGCGATCTGAATCTCCTGAATATGGTTTTTTCAATCATCAACAAAATGTTCAAATGGTGTGACATGCATGACGAATACAGCAAAATTAAAGTGCAACTGTTCCACCCTCAGACATGCCCACGGAGTAGCATATGGTCTCGACCATCCCCACCCATTTACTACAGCCATCCTAAAGCTCGCAAGCCAGACCTATCCAAATAACGTCTATTAATCAGGTTTTGAGTGCTACAACAACCCCGCCCCTTTACTACAACTATCATAAATTCCTGCGACCAGACCCTTCGAAGCAGCATTTATAAACCATGGCTGAAGACGTCGCTTCAGAACCCCATCATGTGTGCAGCTGCGGTATCTCTTTCGGCAGCATTCTCGACCCTCCCGACGACAACGCAACCATCCATACTCTGACTGACGCCTGCGGGCCATTGGGCATACACAAAGACTGGGCTCCGGCTAAAACTATCAAGCGTCGCATAGACTTTGAATCATGCATTGAAAGCGATTGGGGTCCGGGTAACATTTTCAACCCTGAACCATTGGACCTGTGCAAAGACTGGACTCTGGCTGAAAGACGCAAACGTAGCTTAGACTGGGATCCGGAGATCGAGTGCGACTGTGGTTGTACTAAACCTTGGTCAGCACCACCACCACCACCATCCAACAAAAAGCTTGAATCTCCCAACCTGGCTGACCTCTCTCATGCTAAACCCGGTTTCGATGCTACAGACGGATGTTTCAGTGACGTGGGATTCAAAATCATAAAAGCCGCGACAGTGGTTTTGCTGCAACATCTCATCGGAAAGAAGCTGAAGGACGAGTGCGAAGGGTGTGAGATTGATCACCCCAGTCAACTGCAACATTCCTGCCTGTTCGACCCACCTAACTACTACTTTGACACACATTTTGATGAACTTTCAACCAAACTGTTTAGACCCTATTTTCACGCCATCATCGGTATACTCCTAGGACGGTTGGGGTTAAAATCTCACCCCCAACGTATTCAAGGAACAGTCGGGACTATTCTGCACGAATTAAAAGACGAACCATTCATCGCCGCTAAGCTAGAAGAAATCAGGACGAGACTTCTGGACAAACCCTGTGAGGAAATAGTGCACGACGTCGTTGATCTCTGGGAAGGTATTTCGATCGTGAATGGCGAGTGACGAAGCCGTCTCCAACATGGGTGCTACCAGTAGTCTAACCAGCTGTATGGAATACCTGTTTAAAGGACATTACAGACGACAGATGACAAAACTGATGAAAAAGATTATCGATTTTGCATCACGCGACGGTCATCCACCTATGGAGGCAACTACGCGTGAAGCAAATTTCAAGAAACAAATGATGTATATAAGAGGAGCGGCTAATTCATGGGATGATTTGACGGACAAATGCGCTTATGGTACCGATCCGCCTGATGTAATGATAAAACAGGTTCTAGATATGTGTGAATCGCGACTCCCGCTCGGGGTCATCGATGTGCTATGTACTTGTACCTATGTGGCTGATGTATGTACCGAGCTGGTGAAGAAATCAAAAGAAGAAGAATATGACATCAATGATGATGATGAGAGCGATGCTGTTCAAATTATCGAAATGGATGTCGCCATCGGTGAAATTGTTGAAATGTACGTCGATTACATCCTAGACAAAAACATGATGGCCTGTCGTGATTTTCTCTTCTGGTTAGACTATCAGTGATCCATTTTACTTAGACTATGCATGTAACATTGTTATATCCAATTGTATTGTATTTTATGGTATAACCATTTTGTACTAACATCATTATATTAATTTTTACTTAGATTTTGTTGTACTAACATTATTATTATTATTATTATTATATCCATGTATACTATCTTGTATTATATCCATTTTACTTCAATCATGTATCCTGTAATTTTTCAATAAAAGATTGATTCAAACCACATGTATGAGTTATTCTTTTGCAGCGGTTGAAACGGCAGCATGTCGGAGCTCATGAAAAAGGCTTATTATACACCCTCCAACCCCGGCTCTTTAGGGGGTAAAAAAACGATTAAAAGACGCCGTCTTAAAAGATACCGGAGTTCGTCTAAGCGATAAAAAGGTTTCAGAATGGTTGTCTGGTGAGGATGCATACACTTTACACAAAACAGCTCCTATAAAATACAAACGAAATAGAGTGGTTGTGTACGGGGTCGATACCCAGTTCCAGGCCGATCTAGTCGACATGATCGCCTATGCCAAGGATAACGACTGCAATAAATATCTGTTGACTTGCATAGATGTATTTAGCAAGTATGCGTGGACTCGTGTGTTGAAGAATAAGAGTGGGCCCGAAGTCGCTAGAGCGTTCGAGTCTATACTCGAGGAGGGTCGTGTGCCACAGAAATTGCAGACGGATCAGGGGAAGGAATTTTTTAACAAACAATTTCAAGATGTAATGAAAAAGCACAACATTGATCATTTCGCTACCGCTACCGATTTGAAAGCCAGCGTCGTAGAACGATTTAATAGAACGTTAAAGAGTCGTATGTGGAGATTTTTAACAGCTACAAATTCCCGACGATACATAGATGTTTTACAAGACATTATGCAGGGGTACAACACCAGTTATCATCGAAGTATCTGCATGAGACCCGTGGACGTCGACAAAGTAAACGAGGATCAAGTGTTTCAAAACTTGTATGGTGATATAAAGAAGACCGAGAGAGCCGTATTTAATTTCAAAGTCGGTGACGTCGTCAGGATTTCTAAAGTGAGAGGCCCGTTCGCCAAAGGTTATGAGCAAAACTACACGGAAGAATTTTTCACCATATCCGCATGCATTCCGCGACAACCCCCGGTCTACAGACTCAGCGATTATGACGGTGATGTCATCGAGGGGTTTTTTTATGAAAAAGAGTTACAAAAAATAATTGTGAGTAAAAACAAATCTTTTAAGGTGGAAAAGATTTTAGGTCAGAAAAAACAAGGGAAATCTACGCTTGTTTTAGTGAAATGGCTAGGCTGGCCTTCAAAATTCAATAGTTATATAGATAAAAAAACACTGTTGGACTTAAAACACCCCGACGTTTAATGGATGAGTTCATTTGAACGAAGGACAGTCATGGACGATCAAGGGTTCTACATTACGCTACCGTGCAATGCATCGAGGTCGGTTTACCCCGAAAATCGCATATCCTGCTATACAACCAGGTTAGCAAAAGCTATACAATTGAAAGGACAATGGGAGGTGGGGCTCGCCGAAATCGAATATCCTAGAAGTTGGTATAACTTTAATGACAAAGACGGGGATTTCACCCTGTACACAGGTCCCGTATACACAAATAGCGGGGGTCCCAAAGACGCTCCTAAAAAAAAAAAAGACTTACCCACGTTTTTTGTATCGAGGAAATTACACATAAGTGGTGGGTACTACGCGAACATTCGTGCGATCCTCCGTGTGATAAATCAACTTCTAGCACCCACGGCTGTATTGGATTACGACGAATTAAAAAACAAAGTGTTTCTGATCGCGAAACCCAATGTTTCAGTCAGCTTTCAAGGCAGACTCGCCACTATTTTAGGAATGATACCGGACGATACTCTCGGACGTTCGAACTATCATAAAGAAGCAGATTTTACTACGAGCCATATCACGTACGCTCCTCATCGCTGGGTTCTACACAATGTACGTTTACACCGACATCATTCAATATCAATCGGTCGGTGATTCTAACGTCCCGCTTTTGAGATGCGTACATATATCAGGTAAAAGCAACGAGACGGTCATTGCTAGATACGACAACCCGCATTACGCATCGATCAACAAGGATCACATCACAAGTATTACCATAGAGTTGAAGGACGACCAAAACCACGAAATACCATTTTCTTACGGGAAAGTCATCGTAAAACTACACTTTAAACCAACGAATCATTCTATTCTTTAAAATGAGTTATTACTATGGCCCTAGAGAGCACAATACCGCGGACTATGTGGACTATTACCGAAATCAGGCCGGCGGGGGTTTGCCAGGCTATGCCGGGGGAGGGGTTATGTACGGGGCAGGGTTAGGAGGACTTTTCAGAGGTTTGTTCAGGATGGCCATACCTCTGTTAAAAAGAGGATTTAGCATTGCGAAACCCCACCTAAAATCCGCCGCTAAAAATATAGTATCCGACGTCGTCTCAAACGTATTGACGCGTGCGCATAGCAATAATGCTAATGCTCAAGACGGATCTGGGCTGATGGTCATGGCAGGTAAGAGAATGTCTAAACCGCCGGGTGTGAGGAGGCGTGGTCAATGGGGTAAGAAGAGGAAGAAGACAACAAGCGGAACAAAGAAGCGTCCAGTCATACGCAGAAAGCGTAAGAAGTCTGTTAGTCGAAAAGCATCTGTCAAGAGATTTGTAAAAACCATATTCTAACATGGCGCTACTACATCGTATGTCGGGGGAATGCATCAAGTCCGAGCTGGACTTATTTACGGTCCCTCTGACACAGACGGTTATTGAGAAAAACGGCTATTTAGAAGTTGCCCCTTTATCCGCCATATCGGACACCGCTCCATTAGAGTTTTTTATCGCTGGCACTGGTGATGATTATCTGGACCTAAATAACACGATGCTCTATCTACGCCTGAAAATCACAAGACCTAATGGAGCGGACATCGTACATCCTGCACGGGTTGCCCTAATAAATTACCCCGGAGCCACCATATTTTCACAAGTCGACGTAACCCTGGGCGATCGTCTGATATCACAGAGTTCGAGCACCTACCCTTACCGTTGCATCATAGAGAGTCTGATCAACTACAGTAAAGATGCGTTGGAATCTCTTTTCTCTGCCGGACTGTTTTACAAAGACACTGCCGGTCACATGGACGTGAATGACCCCGTAGGCCGTAACGCGGGGTTGACAAAGAGATCGACCTACACCGCCGAAAGTAAGGTGGTGGAGCTGATGGTCCCTATACACAGCGATATATTCTTTCAAGAAAAACTTTTGCTGAATGGAGTTGACGTCAAGATACGCCTAATTAGAGCAAAAGATGAATTCTGTCTGATGAGGTGCGATGACGTGGCTTACAAAATAAAAATAGAGTCGGCGTCCCTATTTGTCAAGAAAGTCGCTGTAGCACCGCCGGTGAGACTGGGGCACGCCCAGGCACTACTCTCGACAACCGCAAAGTATCCCATAGATAGGGTGGTTCTAAAAAATTTCTCCATACCTGAGGGTACACGTGTTTCAAATCAAGAAAATCTGTTTTTAGGGACCCTGCCAAAATCTATCGTCATAGCCATGGTCGACAATGACGCATTCACCGGTTCCTACGAAAAAAATCCATTTGCATTCAAACATTACGATCTGGAGTTCCTGGCCGTCTATGTAGACGGTCAACAATTCCCCTCAAAGCCTCTACAGCCTAATTTCGAAGCTGGTTCGGCAGTGCGCGAATTTTATCAGTTGGCGATGACGACAGGAAGACATCTTAAAAACCAGGCACTCTCTATCGACAGGGGTGATTTCCTGAACGGATACACGCTTTACGCGTTTAATCTTACGCCTGATGAAGACTGTGGTCAGCACATTTCCCTCATCAAGTCCGGGAATATCAGACTCGAAGCTCGATTCAGACAACCGCTGCCGAATACCGTTAATTTATTAATTTACGCCGTATTCGACAGCATCATTGAAGTGTCTAACCGGCGACAAGTACTAGTCGATTACTACTGAGATGAATACTCTACAACTCACCGCGATCATGGATAAAATTACATGCAGGACTCATTTTCTCGGCGTGCTACCGAGCGATCAACTACCCGAAAAACCGCTTAGGATCTTACCGTCGATGGCCGTCATAAACACCCACCCTGCTCAGCTACCGGGAGAGCATTGGGTTGCTGTTTATTTAACCCAAGAGGGAGCCGCTTGTTTTTTCGATAGTTTTGGCAATCCGCCCAACAGCCCTCGCTTTCCAATCTCCATCAATAACTTTTTAACGATCAACAACGTCGACGTGTTATATTCCGACAGACGTGTCCAGGATTTTTCATCAGATACCTGTGGTCAGCACTGTGTGTTTTTTCTGTATCATTTAGTCAGAGGTTACGACTATAACCATGTGATGAAACTATACAGCGATGATTATATCAAAAATGATAAAATGGTGTCCCTCTTTGTAAAGAGATTAAGACCGCATGTTTGTAATGATAAAATGTTATCCTGCGTTCCCTGTGTGCAGACGTGTTTGACGTATAAATAATAAAATAAAAAGCTTGAAACCATTACATATTTTTAGTGTCTTTTATTTAATCTATTTGTTAAAATTCCAACCATCGCTTTCGTTTGAGAGCCGGCGATTTAAACACAGAGTCTTCGGGGTTTGGAACCGTGTAAGGCGAATATCTTTGTGTCTTTTTATAAGGTCTAACCCGGGGAGGACTGCCGGGTTTACTCTTTAGAGACTTAATCCTGCGTCTGACCTGCTGATTCGGTACTGTAGAAAATGGAATGTTTAATTCGGCAAAGGCACGTAGAAACTCCGACCATCCTCGAGGTCTCCGTTCATCCCTAACGTTTTGCGGTGCCGTAACATTTTTTAACAAATCGACCATGTGCGACCCTTGTACGGCTTTACCTCTGAACACAAACTCCCCCGATTCGTTCCACGCACTTAACGCTTTAGCTTTAGACATCTTGTCTAATATGTATCTGCTGTTTTTCACACTTCTCGAAGGTACGTTCTTCAGAACTTCATCGACAATGTCCTCCCCCTCAGCTCTGCCGTCTTCGACATTATTATCATCATCCGCTGGCTCGTCTTTATGGCTGAGATCAGTATTGGGTAGCGAAAGCGTTAAAACACTGCTCTCACGATCGCCTTGTTTAACGATGGTCAAAAACCTACTCAGGGTATTGGTGTAAAGTTTGGCTTTTTCGTATGGATTCAAGTCAGTGCGACGTAAAATATTTCTTATGCTATCATCCAAATCGTTCTCCACGCTCCGTTGAATGTTCTCGCGAACATTTTCACTCTTCATCTTATCCAGTTGATGGTGCGGAACTAAATACATCTTCTCGGCATACTCCATCCTATCGATTTGCTATTAAGCTTGATATAAAGGGTACTGCGACGCTTAGAAGTGGCAATAGGAATCCGCCCTTCTGGTTGAAGACTCGTTTCTTGGCCGTAATCCCAATTTTTTTATCGGCTATAAATTTGATTTCGGCTTTTCTCTTTTTCAGTTTTTGGTACTGTTGCCTATTGACCGGGATGGTACCGTAGAGGATGTTAAGCGCCACTTCACACAACGCTAAAATGAATTCGTCGGACGATGATTGTAAAATAAGACGTCGCTGTTTAGGACTGGATTTATGTAGCAGTTTTAACACCGGCAGATGTTTACAAAGTCTGGCGGACATGACGTTTGATCACGTTCTTCTTTTTTTCGGGATATAAACCACTTGACGCTCAGAAAGCAATCCTGTTCTGAGACGGTACTGCTCCGGAGTTTTTGCTTTATAGTCTATCATTAGATAGCCGAAAGGATGGTCGACTGCGTCGTGATAACACTCCATAAAGTATTTTGTGTTTCCCGGGTACATTTGACGTCCTAGCATCGCTACTTGATTGACGTCCCGAGGATTTTTAAACAGTATCATATAATTGGCGTTTAAGCTTATGGTTCGGCTGGACTTACCCTGTGCAAATAAATTTTGCACTATGTAAATAGAACTGAGATTCCTATGGTGACAGTATTGCGTAAAAACCCGTTGAAGTTCCACGTTACCACTAGCCTGCTCCATTAAATCATCCACCACGAGCAGGTTTGTCTTGGTGACAGGCAGTAAATCATCATCATTCAGAGTCTGTGGTATTCCTTGTACAAATTTAATGTCATACAATTGAAGTAAATCATCGTACAAAGTCTGCCAACAATCATACAACCAAACAATGTTTTCAATTTTCTTGGAAATGATATTCAAACCTTTTTCCAACAAAAGTTTTACAAAATAAGACTTTCCAGAATTTGATGGACCGCTCACGACACAAGAGAAAGGGTGTTGAAGTCTGAAATCAAAATTGGAAACATCCTGAGAGCCTCTGTGCATCATCATCATCTGATCAGTAGCCATAAGGAAGCGTGCTAAAGTCCTGTAAAAGTCTACGTTTATTGTACACAACCTTGAACCTTTTAACGACTGATTTGTTGTGCAATGTGAGCGACTTCTTATTTCGTACAATATTCTCGCTCTGAGCCAGAATGTATTTGGATCTATCATGCGACGTCACATAGCTGTCAACCAGACCAATCAGGGATTCGAGACAGATAGCTTGTGAATTTTTAGCATTCAGGGTTATCCCCTTAGCTTTCATACACACTTTACCTTTGGCCGTGGCAAAACCGTACGATTTGGGACCGCTCGACGAAAATTGTGATATAAAATCCCCATCGTCCAATTCGCTAGTCAGATCTCCTAAATAATCCCCCAGAGGCGGCTCCCAGTCCCCCTCCCTAGACACAAAAATAACACTATCTGTGTCGGAGTATAACAATCGGCTGCCGAGTCTGTCCATCAATTCGTACAATTCCAGGCGGGCGTGCGCGGTGGTAAAAGCACCTACAAAAACGTTCACGTCGCGCGCCTTACAAACATCCTCTTTGGATGGTTTATGCTGGACGAGCGCTACGTCATCTGAGATGAATGAGAAATACGCCAACGTGTCGGTATTTCCAAAAACAATTCTGGTGAAATCTTCGGGGTCGTTCACCAGAGTAGTTTGAGGCAAGTTCTGTCTTAAAGAGAAACGTCCCCATAGCGAATTCAAAATTAATTTCGTTATTGCCCTCTGGGCAGCGTTGTACTTAATCTTTTCGGGGTCGAGTTGAATCCCCTCTTTTTCAAAATACTCACGAATGTAAGTCTCTTTCTCAGCATCCGTAACGACATTGGACGGGTAACCGGACGCTTGTTGTTTCAAACGCAAAAACGTTTTTACGTATTCGGCAAACAACTTGTCTGACCGTTGAGGAAAATGCCAAACCTCGTCTATCTTGACCACCACATAACCCTTCTCGATGGCTTTTAAAAGCTCGATACTGACCCAACAGCCCGAGAGCGATCTTTCCTCGTCCGTGTGCCTACAACTCGTGGTCTGGTTTTGCTCCTGAGCGCATGTTCTGCATAGCGGGAACATGAGTTTTCCTTGACATCTGTAAGGGAGAACCGGGTGCAGTAATTTACGCGGAGGGTACACGGTCGCTTTGATAAGCCCGTAATAATTTTCAATCGGCTCAAAATCTGTGAATATGATTTGGGGGTGTTCGATCGGATAGGTTTTCCTCGCTTGGCAATAAGGATACAAGCTGGTGAAATCCAGATACCTTATTTTCTCATCACCGGTCACTTTGTGATAAAGTTTGTAGGCGTTCGTTCTGCCACCGTACAACGCGTCTCGGGGGTTCAATCTTTCCGGGGCGGAATAATCGGCCATAAACTCTATCACAGAGGGATCGGTCTTTTTCATCCGGTTCCATTCGCATTCCCAAAGAACTTCGATTTGCAAACCGTACGCGTTGCGTAGAATTTCAATCTTATCGTCAAACTCGCCCCTGAGAACCCCGTAGGGTACTCCCGAAAGGGGGTGGCTATGATGGGGTTCAAAGCGACAGCAATGACCATGGAAGACACAGCCGGCGTACTCTAAACCGTGCCTAACACCGTCCTGCTCGTAGTAGCCGTCTAAAAAGTACTTACCGATCGATACTTCACCATGGTTTACGGCGTGGTGAACGTCCACGTTTCGAGTCTTTTTTACATACTCTAGCCATTCGATCGAACCGCTTGAGTAGGCCTTATTCTGATGGACGTACGCTTTGTTATGGGTCAGCGCGAGTGTGTTTCTGTCGAGATAATGTGTTTTGAAGACCCCCATCGCGCAGCTTGCGATCGTTGTGAACGCAAAAGGGTCAAGTTCGGTGCATTGTATGAAAGACTTTCTGTATGTCATGCACCCTTCGCGTAATAAGACGACGTCGTTAACGCCGTACGCGTACAGTTCTTTCTTGAAATCAAAGAACTTACCCTGAACCGTGCTGTACCACGCATCAAACTTTTCTCTGTCTTTATCAGACATGTTATCGTAGTTGTAGAACTTTTTGTCGGGGTATGGTCCCAAATAGTTCTCATTTTCCACCCTGTTGAAAAGATGTGGAAAGTAACCTTTTTCATCCGTCGTTAAGTCTAACGCCGCGGGCATTTTGGCCAGAGCGAATGGGAAAAATGAGTAACTGTCGATATATCGCTGGGAGAATGCTTCGTCGTACAACAGAAGTAATTTGCAGCCTTGCATTATGACCTCAAGCGCGATCCCGACTTTGCTAAAATACTCCAGGATTAGAAAGGAGTCAAATCTGGAGGCGTAATGAGCGATGAAGCAGTAGCCTTCGTATCGAGGTTGTCTGAAATGGTTGATTAGCTTAGCGATGCAGTTGGTACCACGAGCAGTAAATTTCTTACCTTTGAATGTGATGGCGCAAACAAAATTAGCCACGTGCCTACCATTTTCGTAACGCGTTTCAAAATCATAGAAGATGTATTTCTCACACGGTTCCTTAGGCTCTAGAGGTTGTATGAAGCATTGGTGATCCCCATCGGTAGTCAGACACTCTCGACAGTGCATGCATTTGTCCGGGGCGCAGATGTGTTTACTTTTTTTCTTATCACCCGGTTTAACGTCGTAACGTCTGTTACATAGTTTACAGTATTTAATCATATCACAGGCTGGGTATTCCTGACCGGGAGGTGAGTTTTTTTTATGCATTTCGAAACAATATGCCGATTTACAGTACCGAAAACAATCGAGGCAATGTATGATTCTTACAGGGAACCTGTGACAATCGGTGTCAAAACAGATGTTGCAAGCGTACTTACATCGATGGGCCCTGCGGTTGGTGTAAGATTTGTAGCAAAATGGACACACGTATGGCGAACCCATGAACCCCGTCAAATTCAGTATCATGTAGTAATGATCATTGTGTAGGTAAAGGAAAATCGTTTTTGGGTGGGGTTCGTCAGAATTTTTGTACGTTTCTAAGACCATGGCGTTAGATCTGTGAAATACGACGATTTTAATGTCTAGCGCACGTTCAAACGATGCTATGTCGTCGAGACCGATTTTGTCTTGGATTGAGAAGCCGACGCTGTTTTGGATAACGACAGCCAGTTTTTCTAACTCACTCTCGGGATGTTGTGGGTTAAGGAAATGGGCGATACAGATGGAAAAGCACAAATTATTTGAAATATTGTTTGGGCAGAATAAGCTCGTCTTTTTTCTTTTAATTACCTGATCAACGGCCAGATCTGTAAGTTTTCGACGACCTCCCCCTTGTCTGTTCATTGCTACTGACGCATCAATTTCAACGGTTTGGTCAGATAGTAACCGATTGTTGCTCTGTAAAACTTTTTCAATTTGATCGAGAAGTAAATCCACGTTGTAATTATTACCATGAGTTAAAACCCCGCTGACTGGTGTTTGGAGACTGGGAGCTGACAATGTAATATTTATTACGGAATTGTGGTCGAATTCTCTAGCAAAATTAACAATCCCATTGACCATGTCGTGTAAACGTGTGTGGCAAGAGGCCAAATCTGTAGAGTTAATCTCTCTCAGATTTGTAGTCCTTCTCAACGTCACGCTATTGAAACGAGGTCTTGGTAAAACATGATATCCGTTAACGTCCCCACCCTCACGAATCAACCTGTCAATGTCTGTGCGACTTAGAGTCTGTGTAGTAGAATCGACATTACCTGATGTGGATGGTTGCGATGTATCATTACTGCCGGGGTGGTCTGGTGGTGGTTGGTTGTTTAAAACACCGCCAAATTGTACAACAGGATCAGCGTCTACACTTGGCATGTGATCGTACAAATTCATATTTGGATTTACAGCTAATTCGAAAAGATCCAAATTAGCGAAGGGTTGTGAAGATTCTAAATTAAACAGATAGTCTTCTAAAGAATCAGGAAGTATACTTAGCATTTCAATTTCGTCGGGCGACAGTTCTGTGTCGTCAGCGTCAAAGCTTTTAGCACCGTCCATTTTAGATTTCAGACCAAAACACGAAATAGTACAAAGTCAAGAGTATATGTAAAAAAGTATATAAAAAAGCAAACATAAAATAGTACAAAATCAGAGTATAAAACCATAAATGAAATAGCACAATATAAAAATCAAAGCAAAACATAGCATATAAAATCAGAGTATATAAAAATCAATACATGATTTAATGGAACACATGTATTTTACTCATCTGACTGTTCGACGAGAATGAGAAGAAGATGATGAACCAAAAGTACCAGTTCACGATGCTGTTCGTTGAACACGCGTCCGTTTCTATTGATACGTCGGAATATTTCATCAACCAGATTTTGAATAAATCGATCTTGCGCATCGATTCTGCTATGTACCTCCAGCTGAGAGCTGCGAAGATCACCGCTCAATGCGGCTAATCTACTGTGTGTTTCTATCTGTGCTTCACGAAGCTGTTGTCTCAATGATTCTATTGAATCAATAAGCGTACGCATCAGAGGACTAGCAGCGTTATCATCATCAACTGCCTGAGATCCTGCCGCTGGGGCTACTTCTTCCTCAATGTCTCCTTCGTCTTCTTCCGATGATTGACCGCTGTTTTCATCAATTGTTTGATTAGTGTTTACCGATACCTGGTCGTCGAGCTCACTTGCCCAAGAACCACGCTCCCATGCTTCCAGTTGATCACTATTCCAACCCGTCACATCATCATCATGCTTTCCGGTCGAACCTGTTGTGTAGAAAAATTACAAAATTCTTAATGGTCTGTTTCAATTTTTGGATTTTTAAACTTATGATAATGTAGTTAGTCTTACCGTAAAACCCGGTCGTGTTAGGACTGCGCTGGTGACTGCTTGCACCACTGGTAGATGGTCTGCCTGACTGGTTGTCAGGCGGGGTAGCAGGGGAAATGACAGGTGGGGTGACAGGTGGGGTGATAGGTAGAATGACCGGAGGGGTGGTAGGAGGTGTGACAGGAGGTCTGGCAGGTGGTGTGATAGGACTGGGTGGTGGGGCGACGAGTGGAATGGCTGGCGGGCTATCGGGCGAACTGGAACCGACGGTCTTTCTCAATGGTTCACCGCTTGGTCCAGCACTCTCCCCATCATCGACGTGCAGACTGGAATCGATGGTCTTTCTGACCTTTCTCAAAGTATCACCGCATGGTTCAGCACTCTCGCCGTCATCATCATCTTTCGTAAGGTCTATCACAGCCGATACTGTAAATTAAAAATTTAGTTAAAATAAATGGAATAAAATAAGTTCATTTTAATTTATAAAACAATATAAAAGATAAGTTCTCACATGCATCATTAATGGCTTGAAAGGCGATCAATTCAATATTCGGGGTGTTTGAGCCTGGAAAATATAAAACCTGTTTATGCATGAAAGACAATTTAGCGATCTGATTTTACACGCACACACACACACACACACACACACACACACACACACACACACACACACACACACACACACACACATCAAACGTGAATAATAAAACACATACGCATGTAGCATGTAGCATGTAACCTGGATCTCTACCCCTCAGCCTTGAGAGGGTCCGACTGACGCTTGAATTTGAAATGCTTGTTCTTTTAGCATACACGCTCATGCGCACAAACACACACACACACACACACAGACACACACACACACACACACACACACACACACACACACACACAAAGCATGAATTTAAAAATAAATAATAAAAAATAATTAAAAATAATTAAAATAAATAAATAATTAAAAATAAAATAAATAATTAAATATAAATAATTTTAAAAATAAATAATAAAAATAATTAAAATAAAATAAATAATTTAAAATAAAATAAATAATTAAATAATAATAATTAAAAATAAATAAATTACATTTAAAAACAAAATAAATAATAAAAAAATAATTTAAATAAATAATTTAAAATAAAATAATTAAATATAAATAAATTTAAAAATAAAAAAATTACATTTAAAAACAAAATAATTAAATAATAAAAAAATAATTTAAATAAATAATTTAAAATAAAATAACTAATTAAATATAAATAAATTTAAAAATAAAAAAATAATTAAAATAAATAATTTAAAATAAAATAAATAATTAAATATAAAGAAATTAAATAAATAAATAAAATTAAATATAAATAAATTTAAAAAAAAATATAACAGCTTGTCATACCAACATCAGCCACGAGATGGCAGTATTTAAAACAGCTTGTCGTACCAACATCAACCACAAGGTGGCAGTATTTAAAAACAGCTTGTCGTACCAACATCACCCACGAGATGTCAGTATTTAAAAACAGCTTGTCGTACCAACATCAGCCACAAGGTGGCAGTATTTAAAAACAGCTTGTCGTACCAACATCAGCCACAAGGTGGCAGTATTTAAAAACAGCTTGTCGTACCAACATCAGCCACAAGGTGGCAGTATTTAAAAACAGCTTGTCGTACCAACATCAGCCACAAGGTGGCAGTATTTAAAAACAGCTTGTCGTACCAACATCAGCCATAAGGTGGCAGTATTTAAAAACAGCTTGTCGTACCAACATCAGCCACAAGGTGGCAGTATTTAAAAACAGCTTGTCGTACCAACATCAGCCACGAGGTGGCAGTATTTAAAAACAGCTTGTCGTACCAACATCAGCCACAAGGTGGCAGTATTTAAAAACAGCTTGTACTAATAACAAACAGAATCAAGGAACAATTTTACCAAAACAGGATGTAGTTCTTACATCCCCAACGCTAGGGTTGCTGTGGTATCGGTTTAAACAACAGCTGGGTTGAATTTCAGACTTTTACCGCTTTCAGACAGTGTTAAAACAGACTTTTATGTTTTTAAAACATCACGAAAACATAGCGACCCAACTTAAGAAACCATGTAGACGGCGGTAAACAATTACAGGTAGAACATAAGTCACAGTTAGCACGCATATGATATGATAAGCCAAGAAACTATAATAGAACATCAAAATGAGATCAGACGGGACAGCGTTAGAACACAATTAGAGCAAAGACGTAATGAAAAGCTTAGATGTGGGGAAAAACATTTGTTGTGAACATAAAAAGACAAAAACAAATGTAGCATGATGGCTAATTAACCGACGGGGATTAAGGAGGCCTAGTCTTTTCATAATAAAAGTCATGGGAAAACGAACAAAATTCTAATTTTGTTTTTCTGAAACAAACGAGAAATTATGATAACCCATATTTTTGACAAAACAGTTTCAGAATTAACAGATTAATATAAACGATAGAGATTTTAACAGACGAAACCCAGCAACAGTTAAAACAGCAATAGAAGTCAACAGATTAAAAACAGCAAATATAAATAACAGATAAAGCCAGCAGTTAAAAACAGCAATAGCAGACAGCAGATATAAATAACAGATAAAGCCAACAGATAAAAATAGTAGACAAAGCAGTTTAAAACAATGTTTCTTAGATAAAACTGCAGCAATACCAGCCAAGCAACTATAGCCAATCAATGCTAAAAACAGTAATGAGTTATTCGTAAAGTATAAAAAACAGATAAAGCCAAGAGATAAAAATAGTAATATAACGTAAAACACTTACTTTTTTGCATCTTGAAAAGGTGAGGTGGTCAGAGTCGGTAAAACTGACGGTTTGGCTGAAATCCAAGCTCTGTATTTATAGACCTGTTGTGCCTGTGGTGAAAAATGGTAATTCACCAAAAGATGGCGCTCTTGCATCAGGAATAAATTTGTACTCAGGAAATGCACATCACGAGTCAGGATCGGAGCAGGATGTCACACCCAATGCAACGCCGTTAATCTATTTCAACCTGTCAAACGGACTAATAAAATGTCCAGCATCTGTGTGGTTCTTTTAAAAGAACGGCAAGCATGTTCATCCATGTGTAGTAGAGATATCACTGTTTATGGTCGATTTCTGTGAATACAGATCGTAAAGTCAAACGGACTGCAAAAATGACCACCATCTGTGTATCTTTTAAACATATTCATCCATGTGTAGCAGAGATATCAGTGCTTATGGGACGATTCAGCGAATACAGGCCGTAAAGTCAAACGGACTGCTAAAATGACCAGTACACAAAGTGCACGAGATAATGATTGTGCACAAAGGCGCTTACATCAGCTTTCTTGAACACATAAGTTCGGGGGTTGTAACTCTCTATAAACATGTTAGATTAAGAATTTATATATTCATCTAAAAACTAAAATTCCCTGTTACCTATGGAATAGCCTACTGAGGAGCAGGAGGACGCGCGCTTAGACAGACAGGCGCGCGTGCACCGTGATGACTGAATGAGTGAAACACCGACAGATGGAGCTGTGAGAGAGAGAGAGAGAGAGAGAGAGAGAGAGAGAAACACTGACATTTTATATTATATTATTTTATAATCTTTTCATTTATACTTTAAACGAACGGTATGTTTTCAACTCTTTTTGTGATAGGTTTTAGTAAAATCCTTATTCATTTTATTCTTTTGTTTATCTAAAAAATTGGTTCAATAAGATATTTATTTTATAAGCATTTCATTTATACTTTTATAAAGAACGGTATGTTTTTCAACCTTGGTTAAATTATTTTATAATCTTTTCATTTATACTTTTTAAAGAACAGTATGTTTTCAACTCTTTTTTTTGTGATAGGCTTTAGTATTTAGTAAAATCCTTATTCATTTTATTCTTTTGTTTCTCTAAAACTGAATTAAATGGTTTCAGTAGATTTTTAGTAAGATATTATTGCATATTATTTGTGTGAAATATAAAACATGATTAGGGTAACTCTCTTTTTCTCACTTTCACTGTTACCTCAGGAATGTGAAGGGGTCATGTCAGAGGACGCACACACACACACACACACACACACGCACACACACACACACAGACACATAACTGAACCGGACAACAAATTCAAACTTTCTGTCAAAAACAGATCACAAACACAGAAAATACACCCAACTCGTGTGCACAAGAGATAATGGTTGTGTGACACAGTCTTCAAACTTTCTGTCAAAACCACATGATCTACGACTAGCTAGGACAATAGGGCAAACCATAACAACATATGCCGGAAAGACACCGGTAGATAAAAACAACATATGCGGTAGATAAACCTGTCAAAACACATGATCGAACGCCCGATACGACAATCCATATCCATATCTATACACGCCAGAAAGGGCGGGACAGCTCAACGGACAACCGGAAGGGCGGTGACCAGATGTCATATCTAGTGGGCGGGACCGGAAGTCATCAATCATTTTGACACATGGTATATCATAAGTACTACTTGCCTGCTTGTCTGTAGCAATAATTTATTAAACATTACATTGTTATAAGTTTGTTCTGTGTTTTGTTTCTGTTTCTCAGGGTCTTCATCAGCCCTTAACTTTGACTACAGGGCAGAGTCAGCTTGTGTTTACTCACGTACCTTCTACAGAGGTTTGTCAATATTTGTCTCCTGAATCTTGTCTGCCTGTCTCTCTTCCTGTCTGTCTTCCTGTCTCTCTGCCTGTCTGTCTGCCTGTCTTTCTTCCTGTCTCTCTTCCTGTCTGCCTGTCTCTCTTCCTGTCTGTCTGTCTGTCTTTCTTCCTGTCTGTCTGTCTTTCTTCCTGTCTGTCTGTCTGTCTGTCTTTCTTCCTGTCTCTCTGCCTGTCTGTCTTTCTTTCTGTCTCTCTTCCTGTCTGCCTGTCTGCCTGCTTGTCTGTAGCAATAATTTATTAAACATTACATTGTTATAAGTTTGTTCTGTGTTTTGTTTCTGTTTCTCAGGGTCTTCATCTGCTCTGTAGTCAGTTAAGGGCTGAGTCAGCTTGTGTTTACTCGCGTACCTTCTACAGAGGTTTGTCAATATTTGTTTCCTGTTATAAGTTTGTTCTGTGTTTTGTTTCTGTTTCTCAGGGTCTTCATCTGCTCTGTAGTCAGTTAAGGGCAGAGTCAGCTTGTGTTTACTCACGTACCTTCTACAGAGGTTTGTCAATATTTGTCTCCTGTTATAAGTTTGTTCTGTGTTTTGTTTCTGTTTCTCAGGGTCTTCATCTGCTCTGTAGTCAGTTAAGGGCAGAGTCAGCTTGTGTTTACTCACGTACCTTCTACAGAGGTTTGTCAATATTTGTCTCCTGAATCTTGTCTGCCTGTCTCTCTTCCTGTCTGTCTGCCTGTCTGTAATTTATTGAACTCTAGCAATAATTTATTAAACATTACATTGTTTTAAGTTTGTTCTGTGTTTTGTTTCTGTTTCTCAGGGTCTTCATCAGCCCTTAACTTTGACTACAGGGCAGAGTCAGCTTGTTTACTCACGTACCTTCTACAGAGGTTTGTCAATATTTTTCTCCTGATTCTTGTCTGCCTGTCTCTCTTCCTGTGTGTCTGCCTGTCTGTAATTTATTGAACTCTAGCAATAATTTATTAAACATTACATTGTTATAAGTTTGTTCTGTGTTTTGTTTCTGTTTCTCAGGGTCTTCATCAGCCCTTAACTTTGACTACAGGGCAGAGTCAGCTTGTGTTTACTCACGTACCTTCTACAGAGGTTTGTCAATATTTCTCCTGAATCTTGTCTGCCTGTCTCTCTTCCTGTCTGTCTTCCTGTCTCTCTACCTGTCTGTCTGCCTGTCTTTCTTCCTGTCTCTCTTCCTGTCTGCCTGTCTCTCTTCCTGTCTGTCTGTCTGTCTGTCTGTCTTTCTTCCTGTCTGTCTGTCTGTCTGTCTGTCTTTCTTCCTGTCTTTCTTCCTGTCTCTCTGCCTGTCTGTCTTTCTTTCTGTCTCTCTTCCTGTCTGCCTGTCTGCCTGCTTGTCTGTAGCAATAATTTATTAAACATTACATTGTTATAAGTTTGTTCTGTGTTTTGTTTCTGTTTCTCAGGGTCTTCATCTGCTCTGTAGTCAGTTAAGGGCTGAGTCAGCTTGTGTTTACTCACGTACCTTCTACAGAGGTTTGTCAATATTTGTCTCCTGTTATAAGTTTGTTCTGTGTTTTGTTTCTGTTTCTCAGGGTCTTCATCTGCTCTGTAGTCAGTTAAGGGCAGAGTCAGCTTGTGTTTACTCACGTACCTTCTACAGAGGTTTGTCAATATTTGTCTCCTGAATCTTGTCTGCCTGTCTCTCTTCCTGTCTGCCTGTCTGCCTGCTTGTCTGTAGCAATAATTTATTAAACATTACATTGTTATAAGTTTGTTCTGTGTTTTGTTTCTGTTTCTCAGGGTCTTCATCTGCTCTGTAGTCAGTTAAGGGCTGAGTCAGCTTGTGTTTACTCACGTACCTTCTACAGAGGTTTGTCAATATTTGTCTCCTGAATCTTGTCTGCCTGTCTCTCTTCCTGTCTGTCTGCCTGTCTGTAATTTATTGAACTCTAGCAATAATTTATTAAACATTACATTGTTTTAAGTTTGTTCTGTGTTTTGTTTCTGTTTCTCAGGGTCTTCATCAGCCCTTAACTTTGACTACAGGGCAGAGTCAGCTTGTTTACTCACGTACCTTCTACAGAGGTTTGTCAATATTTTTCTCCTGAATCTTGTCTGCCTGTCTCTCTTCCTGTCTGTCTGTCTGTCTGTCTGTCTCTCTTCCTGTCTGTCTGCCTGTCTCTCTTCCTGTGTGTCTGCCTGTCTGTAATTTATTGAACTCTAGCAATAATTTATTAAACATTACATTGTTTTAAGTTTGTTCTGTGTTTTGTTTCTGTTTCTCAGGGTCTTCATCAGCCCTTAACTTTGACTACAGGGCAGAGTCAGCTTGTGTTTACTCACGTACCTTCTACAGAGGTTTGTCAATATTTCTCCTGAATCTTGTCTGCCTGTCTCTCTTCCTGTCTGTCTTCCTGTCTCTCTTCCTGTCTGCCTGTCTCTCTTCCTGTCTGTCTGTCTGTCTTTCTTCCTGTCTGTCTGTCTTTCTTCCTGTCTGTCTGTCTGTCTTCCTGTCTTTCTTCCTGTCTCTCTGCCTGTCTGTCTTTCTTTCTGTCTCTCTTCCTGTCTGCCTGTCTGCCTGCTTGTCTGTAGCAATAATTTATTAAACATTACATTGTTATAAGTTTGTTCTGTGTTTTGTTTCTGTTTCTCAGGGTCTTCATCAGCCCTGTAGTCAGTTAAGGGCTGAGTCAGCTTGTGTTTACTCGCGTACCTTCTACAGAGGTTTGTCAATATTTGTCTCCTGTTATAAGTTTGTTCTGTGTTTTGTTTCTGTTTCTCAGGGTCTTCATCTGCTCTGTAGTCAGTTAAGGGCTGAGTCAGCTTGTGTTTACTCACGTACCTTCTACAGAGGTTTGTCAATATTTGTCTCCTGTTATAAGTTTGTTCTGTGTTTTGTTTCTGTTTCTCAGGGTCTTCATCTGCTCTGTAGTCAGTTAAGGGCAGAGTCAGCTTGTGTTTACTCACGTACCTTCTACAGAGGTTTGTCAATATTTGTCTCCTGAATCTTGTCTGCCTGTCTCTCTTCCTGTCTGTCTGCCTGTCTGTAATTTATTGAACTCTAGCAATAATTTATTAAACATTACATTGTTTTAAGTTTGTTCTGTGTTTTGTTTCTGTTTCTCAGGGTCTTCATCAGCCCTTAACTTTGACTACAGGGCAGAGTCAGCTTGTTTACTCACTTACCTTCTACAGAGGTTTGTCAATATTTTTCTCCTGAATCTTGTCTGCCTGTCTCTCTTCCTGTCTGTCTGTCTGTCTGTCTCTCTTCCTGTCTGTCTGCCTGTCTCTCTTCCTGTGTGTCTGCCTGTCTGTAATTTATTGAACTCTAGCAATAATTTATTAAACATTACATTGTTATAAGTTTGTTCTGTGTTTTGTTTCTGTTTCTCAGGGTCTTCATCAGCCCTTAACTTTGACTACAGGGCAGAGTCAGCTTGTGTTTACTCACGTACCTTCTACAGAGGTTTGTCAGTATTTCTCCTGAATCTTGTCTGCCTGTCTGTCTGCCTGTCTTTCTTCCTGTCTCTCTTCCTGTCTGCCTGTCTCTCTTCCTGTCTGTCTGTCTGTCTGTCTCTCTTCCTGTCTGTCTGTCTGTCTTTCTTCCTGTCTGTCTGTCTGTCTGTCTTTCTTCCTGTCTGTCTGTCTGTCTTTCTTTCTGTCTCTCTTCCTGTCTGCCTGTCTGCCTGCTTGTCTGTAGCAATAATTTATTAAACATTACATTGTTATAAGTTTGTTCTGTGTTTTGTTTCTGTTTCTCAGGGTCTTCATCTGCTCTGTAGTCAGTTAAGGGCTGAGTCAGCTTGTGTTTACTCACGTACCTTCTACAGAGGTTTGTCAATATTTGTTTCCTGTTATAAGTTTGTTCTGTGTTTTGTTTCTGTTTCTCAGGGTCTTCATCTGCTCTGTAGTCAGTTAAGGGCAGAGTCAGCTTGTTTACTCACGTACCTTCTACCGAGGTTTGTCAATATTTGTCTCCTGAATCTTGTCTGCCTGTCTCTCTTCCTGTCTGTCTGTCTGTCTGTCTCTCTTCCTGTCTGTCTGCCTGTCTTTCTTCCTGTCTCTCTTCCTGTGTGTCTGCCTGTCTGTAATTTATTGAACTCTAGCAATAATTTATTAAACATTACATTGTTTTAAGTTTGTTCTGTGTTTTGTTTCTGTTTCTCAGGGTCTTCATCAGCCCTTAACTTTGACTACAGGGGAGAGTCAGCTTGTTTACTCACGTACCTTCTACAGAGGTTTGTCAATATTTGTCTCCTGAATCTTGTCTGCCTGTCTCTCTTCCTGTCTGTCTGCCTGTCTGTAATTTATTGAACTCTAGCAATAATTTATTAAACATTACATTGTTTTAAGTTTGTTCTGTGTTTTGTTTCTGTTTCTCAGGGTCTTCATCAGCCCTTAACTTTGACTACAGGGCAGAGTCAGCTTGTGTTTACTCACGTACCTTCTACAGAGGTTTGTCAATATTTCTCCTGAATCTTGTCTGCCTGTCTCTCTTCCTGTCTGTCTTCCTGTCTCTCTGCCTGTCTGTCTGCCTGTCTTTCTTCCTGTCTCTCTTCCTGTCTGCCTGTCTCTCTTCCTGTCTGTCTGTCTTTCTTCCTGTTTGTCTGTCTTTCTTCCTGTTTCTCTGCCTGTCTGTCTTTCTTTCTGTCTCTCTTCCTGTCTGCCTGTCTGCCTGCTTGTCTGTAGCAATAATTTATTAAACATTACATTGTTATAAGTTTGTTCTGTGTTTTGTTTCTGTTTCTCAGGGTCTTCATCAGCCCTTAACTTTGACTACAGGGCAGAGTCAGCTTGTGTTTACTCACGTACCTTCTACAGAGGTTTGTCATTATTTGTCTCCTGAATCTTGTCTGCCTGTCTCTCTTCCTGTCTGTCTTCCTGTCTCTCTGCCTGTCTGTCTGCCTGTCTTTCTTCCTGTCTCTCTTCCTGTCTGCCTGTCTCTCTTCCTGTCTGTCTGTCTGTCTTTCTTCCTGTCTGTCTGTCTTTCTTCCTGTCTGTCTGTCTGTCTGTCTTTCTTCCTGTCTCTCTGCCTGTCTGTCTTTCTTTCTGTCTCTCTTCCTGTCTGCCTGTCTGCCTGCTTGTCTGTAGCAATAATTTATTAAACATTACATTGTTATAAGTTTGTTCTGTGTTTTGTTTCTGTTTCTCAGGGTCTTCATCTGCTCTGTAGTCAGTTAAGGGCTGAGTCAGCTTGTGTTTACTCGCGTACCTTCTACAGAGGTTTGTCAATATTTGTCTCCTGTTATAAGTTTGTTCTGTGTTTTGTTTCTGTTTCTCAGGGTCTTCATCTGCTCTGTAGTCAGTTAAGGGCTGAGTCAGCTTGTGTTTACTCACGTACCTTCTACAGAGGTTTGTCAATATTTGTCTCCTGTTATAAGTTTGTTCTGTGTTTTGTTTCTGTTTCTCAGGGTCTTCATCTGCTCTGTAGTCAGTTAAGGGCAGAGTCAGCTTGTGTTTACTCACGTACCTTCTACAGAGGTTTGTCAATATTTGTCTCCTGAATCTTGTCTGCCTGTCTCTCTTCCTGTCTGTCTGCCTGTCTGTAATTTATTGAACTCTAGCAATAATTTATTAAACATTACATTGTTTTAAGTTTGTTCTGTGTTTTGTTTCTGTTTCTCAGGGTCTTCATCAGCCCTTAACTTTGACTACAGGGCAGAGTCAGCTTGTTTACTCACGTACCTTCTACAGAGGTTTGTCAATATTTTTCTCCTGAATCTTGTCTGCCTGTCTCTCTTCCTGTCTGTCTGTCTGTCTGTAATTTATTGAACTCTAGCAATAATTTATTAAACATTACATTGTTATAAGTTTGTTCTGTGTTTTGTTTCTGTTTCTCAGGGTCTTCATCAGCCCTTAACTTTGACTACAGGGCAGAGTCAGCTTGTTTACTCACGTACCTTCTACAGAGGTTTGTCAATATTTTTCTCCTGATTCTTGTCTGCCTGTCTCTCTTCCTGTCTGTCTGTCTGTCTGTCTTTCTTCCTGTCTGTCTGTCTGTCTGTCTTTCTTCCTGTCTTTCTTCCTGTCTCTCTGCCTGTCTGTCTTTCTTTCTGTCTCTCTTCCTGTCTGCCTGTCTGCCTGCTTGTCTGTAGCAATAATTTATTAAACATTACATTGTTATAAGTTTGTTCTGTGTTTTGTTTCTGTTTCTCAGGGTCTTCATCTGCTCTGTAGTCAGTTAAGGGCTGAGTCAGCTTGTGTTTACTCGCGTACCTTCTACAGAGGTTTGTCAATATTTGTCTCCTGTTATAAGTTTGTTCTGTGTTTTGTTTCTGTTTCTCAGGGTCTTCATCTGCTCTGTAGTCAGTTAAGGGCTGAGTCAGCTTGTGTTTACTCACGTACCTTCTACAGAGGTTTGTCAATATTTGTCTCCTGTTATAAGTTTGTTCTGTGTTTTGTTTCTGTTTCTCAGGGTCTTCATCTGCTCTGTAGTCAGTTAAGGGCAGAGTCAGCTTGTGTTTACTCACGTACCTTCTACAGAGGTTTGTCAATATTTGTCTCCTGAATCTTGTCTGCCTGTCTCTCTTCCTGTCTGTCTGCCTGTCTGTAATTTATTGAACTCTAGCGATAATTTATTAAACATTACATTGTTTTAAGTTTGTTCTGTGTTTTGTTTCTGTTTCTCAGGGTCTTCATCAGCCCTTAACTTTGACTACAGGGCAGAGTCAGCTTGTGTTTACTCACGTACCTTCTACAGAGGTTTGTCAATATTTTTCTCCTGAATCTTGTCTGCCTGTCTCTCTTCCTGTCTGTCTGCCTGTCTGTAATTTATTGAACTCTAGCGATAATTTATTAAACATTACATTGTTTTAAGTTTGTTCTGTGTTTTGTTTCTGTTTCTCAGGGTCTTCATCAGCCCTTAACTTTGACTACAGGGCAGAGTCAGCTTGTGTTTACTCACGTACCTTCTACAGAGGTTTGTCAATATTTGTCTCCTGAATCTTGTCTGCCTGTCTCTCTTCCTGTCTGTCTTCCTGTCTCTCTGCCTGTCTGTCTGCCTGTCTTTCTTCCTGTCTCTCTTCCTGTCTGCCTGTCTCTCTTCCTGTCTGTCTGTCTGTCTGTCTTTCTTCCTGTCTGTCTGTCTGTCTTTCTTCCTGTCTGTCTGTCTGTCTGTCTTTCTTCCTGTCTCTCTGCCTGTCTGTCTTTCTTTCTGTCTCTCTTCCTGTCTGCCTGTCTGCCTGCTTGTCTGTAGCAATAATTTATTAAACATTACATTGTTATAAGTTTGTTCTGTGTTTTGTTTCTGTTTCTCAGGGTCTTCATCTGCTCTGTAGTCAGTTAAGGGCTGAGTCAGCTTGTGTTTACTCGCGTACCTTCTACAGAGGTTTGTCAATATTTGTCTCCTGTTATAAGTTTGTTCTGTGTTTTGTTTCTGTTTCTCAGGGTCTTCATCTGCTCTGTAGTCAGTTAAGGGCAGAGTCAGCTTGTGTTTACTCACGTACCTTCTACAGAGGTTTGTCAATATTTGTCTCCTGTTATAAGTTTGTTCTGTGTTTTGTTTCTGTTTCTCAGGGTCTTCATCTGCTCTGTAGTCAGTTAAGGGCAGAGTCAGCTTGTGTTTACTCACGTACCTTCTACAGAGGTTTGTCAATATTTGTCTCCTGTTATAAGTTTGTTCTGTGTTTTGTTTCTGTTTCTCAGGGTCTTCATCTGCTCTGTAGTCAGTTAAGGGCTGAGTCAGCTTGTGTTTACTCACGTACCTTCTACAGAGGTTTGTCAATATTTGTCTCCTGTTATAAGTTTGTTCTGTGTTTTGTTTCTGTTTCTCAGGGTCTTCATCTGCTCTGTAGTCAGTTAAGGGCAGAGTCAGCTTGTGTTTACTCACGTACCTTCTACAGAGGTTTGTCAATATTTGTCTCCTGAATCTTGTCTGCCTGTCTCTCTTCCTGTCTGTCTGCCTGTCTGTAATTTATTGAACTCTAGCAATAATTTATTAAACATTACATTGTTTTAAGTTTGTTCTGTGTTTTGTTTCTGTTTCTCAGGGTCTTCATCAGCCCTTAACTTTGACTACAGGGCAGAGTCAGCTTGTTTACTCACGTACCTTCTACAGAGGTTTGTCAATATTTTTCTCCTGAATCTTGTCTGCCTGTCTCTCTTCCTGTCTGTCTGTCTGTCTGTAATTTATTGAACTCTAGCAATAATTTATTAAACATTACATTGTTAAAAGTTTGTTCTGTGTTTTGTTTCTGTTTCTCAGGGTCTTCATCAGCCCTTAACTTTGACTACAGGGCAGAGTCAGCTTGTGTTTACTCACGTACCTTCTACAGAGGTTTGTCAATATTTCTCCTGAATCTTGTCTGCCTGTCTCTCTTCCTGTCTGTCTTCCTGTCTCTCTGCCTGTCTGTCTGCCTGTCTTTCTTCCTGTCTCTCTTCCTGTCTGCCTGTCTCTCTTCCTGTCTGTCTGTCTGTCTTTCTTCCTGTCTGTCTGTCTTTCTTCCTGTCTGTCTGTCTGTCTGTCTTTCTTCCTGTCTGTCTGTCTGTCTTTCTTTCTGTCTCTCTTCCTGTCTGCCTGTCTGCCTGCTTGTCTGTAGCAATAATTTATTAAACATTACATTGTTATAAGTTTGTTCTGTGTTTTGTTTCTGTTTCTCAGGGTCTTCATCTGCTCTGTAGTCAGTTAAGGGCAGAGTCAGCTTGTGTTTACTCACGTACCTTCTACAGAGGTTTGTCAATATTTGTCTCCTGAATCTTGTCTGCCTGTCTCTCTTCCTGTCTGTCTGCCTGTCTGTAATTTATTGAACTCTAGCAATAATTTATTAAACATTACATTGTTTTAAGTTTGTTCTGTGTTTTGTTTCTGTTTCTCAGGGTCTTCATCAGCCCTTAACTTTGACTACAGGGCAGAGTCAGCTTGTTTACTCACGTACCTTCTACAGAGGTTTGTCAATATTTTTCTCCTGAATCTTGTCTGCCTGTCTCTCTTCCTGTCTGTCTGTCTGTCTGTCTCTCTTCCTGTCTGTCTGCCTGTCTCTCTTCCTGTGTGTCTGCCTGTCTGTAATTTATTGAACTCTAGCAATAATTTATTAAACATTACATTGTTATAAGTTTGTTCTGTGTTTTGTTTCTGTTTCTCAGGGTCTTCATCAGCCCTTAACTTTGACTACAGGGCAGAGTCAGCTTGTGTTTACTCACGTACCTTCTACAGAGGTTTGTCAATATTTCTCCTGAATCTTGTCTGCCTGTCTGTCTGCCTGTCTTTCTTCCTGTCTCTCTTCCTGTCTGCCTGTCTCTCTTCCTGTCTGTCTGTCTGTCTGTCTCTCTTCCTGTCTGTCTGTCTGTCTTTCTTCCTGTCTGTCTGTCTGTCTGTCTTTCTTCCTGTCTGTCTGTCTGTCTTTCTTTCTGTCTCTCTTCCTGTCTGCCTGTCTGCCTGCTTGTCTGTAGCAATAATTTATTAAACATTACATTGTTATAAGTTTGTTCTGTGTTTTGTTTCTGTTTCTCAGGGTCTTCATCTGCTCTGTAGTCAGTTAAGGGCTGAGTCAGCTTGTGTTTACTCACGTACCTTCTACAGAGGTTTGTCAATATTTGTTTCCTGTTATAAGTTTGTTCTGTGTTTTGTTTCTGTTTCTCAGGGTCTTCATCTGCTCTGTAGTCAGTTAAGGGCTGAGTCAGCTTGTGTTTACTCACGTACCTTCTACAGAGGTTTGTCAATATTTGTCTCCTGAATCTTGTCTGCCTGTCTCTCTTCCTGTCTGTCTGTCTGTCTGTCTCTCTTCCTGTCTGTCTGCCTGTCTTTCTTCCTGTCTCTCTTCCTGTGTGTCTGCCTGTCTGTAATTTATTGAACTCTAGCAATAATTTATTAAACATTACATTGTTTTAAGTTTGTTCTGTGTTTTGTTTCTGTTTCTCAGGGTCTTCATCAGCCCTTAACTTTGACTACAGGGCAGAGTCAGCTTGTTTACTCACGTACCTTCTACAGAGGTTTGTCAATATTTGTCTCCTGAATCTTGTCTGCCTGTCTCTCTTCCTGTCTGTCTGCCTGTCTGTAATTTATTGAACTCTAGCAATAATTTATTAAACATTACATTGTTTTAAGTTTGTTCTGTGTTTTGTTTCTGTTTCTCAGGGTCTTCATCAGCCCTTAACTTTGACTACAGGGCAGAGTCAGCTTGTGTTTACTCACGTACCTTCTACAGAGGTTTGTCAATATTTCTCCTGAATCTTGTCTGCCTGTCTCTCTTCCTGTCTGTCTTCCTGTCTCTCTGCCTGTCTGTCTGCCTGTCTTTCTTCCTGTCTCTCTTCCTGTCTGCCTGTCTCTCTTCCTGTCTGTCTGTCTTTCTTCCTGTTTGTCTGTCTTTCTTCCTGTTTCTCTGCCTGTCTGTCTTTCTTTCTGTCTCTCTTCCTGTCTGCCTGTCTGCCTGCTTGTCTGTAGCAATAATTTATTAAACATTACATTGTTATAAGTTTGTTCTGTGTTTTGTTTCTGTTTCTCAGGGTCTTCATCAGCCCTTAACTTTGACTACAGGGCAGAGTCAGCTTGTGTTTACTCACGTACCTTCTACAGAGGTTTGTCAATATTTGTCTCCTGAATCTTGTCTGCCTGTCTCTCTTCCTGTCTGTCTTCCTGTCTCTCTGCCTGTCTGTCTGCCTGTCTTTCTTCCTGTCTCTCTTCCTGTCTGCCTGTCTCTCTTCCTGTCTGTCTGTCTGTCTTTCTTCCTGTCTGTCTGTCTTTCTTCCTGTCTGTCTGTCTGTCTGTCTTTCTTCCTGTCTCTCTGCCTGTCTGTCTTTCTTTCTGTCTCTCTTCCTGTCTGCCTGTCTGCCTGCTTGTCTGTAGCAATAATTTATTAAACATTACATTGTTATAAGTTTGTTCTGTGTTTTGTTTCTGTTTCTCAGGGTCTTCATCTGCTCTGTAGTCAGTTAAGGGCTGAGTCAGCTTGTGTTTACTCGCGTACCTTCTACAGAGGTTTGTCAATATTTGTCTCCTGTTATAAGTTTGTTCTGTGTTTTGTTTCTGTTTCTCAGGGTCTTCATCTGCTCTGTAGTCAGTTAAGGGCTGAGTCAGCTTGTGTTTACTCACGTACCTTCTACAGAGGTTTGTCAATATTTGTCTCCTGTTATAAGTTTGTTCTGTGTTTTGTTTCTGTTTCTCAGGGTCTTCATCTGCTCTGTAGTCAGTTAAGGGCAGAGTCAGCTTGTGTTTACTCACGTACCTTCTACAGAGGTTTGTCAATATTTGTCTCCTGAATCTTGTCTGCCTGTCTCTCTTCCTGTCTGTCTGCCTGTCTGTAATTTATTGAACTCTAGCAATAATTTATTAAACATTACATTGTTTTAAGTTTGTTCTGTGTTTTGTTTCTGTTTCTCAGGGTCTTCATCAGCCCTTAACTTTGACTACAGGGCAGAGTCAGCTTGTTTACTCACGTACCTTCTACAGAGGTTTGTCAATATTTTTCTCCTGAATCTTGTCTGCCTGTCTCTCTTCCTGTCTGTCTGTCTGTCTGTAATTTATTGAACTCTAGCAATAATTTATTAAACATTACATTGTTATAAGTTTGTTCTGTGTTTTGTTTCTGTTTCTCAGGGTCTTCATCAGCCCTTAACTTTGACTACAGGGCAGAGTCAGCTTGTTTACTCACGTACCTTCTACAGAGGTTTGTCAATATTTTTCTCCTGATTCTTGTCTGCCTGTCTCTCTTCCTGTCTGTCTGTCTGTCTGTCTTTCTTCCTGTCTGTCTGTCTGTCTGTCTTTCTTCCTGTCTTTCTTCCTGTCTCTCTGCCTGTCTGTCTTTCTTTCTGTCTCTCTTCCTGTCTGCCTGTCTGCCTGCTTGTCTGTAGCAATAATTTATTAAACATTACATTGTTATAAGTTTGTTCTGTGTTTTGTTTCTGTTTCTCAGGGTCTTCATCTGCTCTGTAGTCAGTTAAGGGCTGAGTCAGCTTGTGTTTACTCGCGTACCTTCTACAGAGGTTTGTCAATATTTGTCTCCTGTTATAAGTTTGTTCTGTGTTTTGTTTCTGTTTCTCAGGGTCTTCATCTGCTCTGTAGTCAGTTAAGGGCTGAGTCAGCTTGTGTTTACTCACGTACCTTCTACAGAGGTTTGTCAATATTTGTCTCCTGTTATAAGTTTGTTCTGTGTTTTGTTTCTGTTTCTCAGGGTCTTCATCTGCTCTGTAGTCAGTTAAGGGCAGAGTCAGCTTGTGTTTACTCACGTACCTTCTACAGAGGTTTGTCAATATTTGTCTCCTGAATCTTGTCTGCCTGTCTCTCTTCCTGTCTGTCTGCCTGTCTGTAATTTATTGAACTCTAGCGATAATTTATTAAACATTACATTGTTTTAAGTTTGTTCTGTGTTTTGTTTCTGTTTCTCAGGGTCTTCATCAGCCCTTAACTTTGACTACAGGGCAGAGTCAGCTTGTGTTTACTCACGTACCTTCTACAGAGGTTTGTCAATATTTTTCTCCTGAATCTTGTCTGCCTGTCTCTCTTCCTGTCTGTCTGCCTGTCTGTAATTTATTGAACTCTAGCGATAATTTATTAAACATTACATTGTTTTAAGTTTGTTCTGTGTTTTGTTTCTGTTTCTCAGGGTCTTCATCAGCCCTTAACTTTGACTACAGGGCAGAGTCAGCTTGTGTTTACTCACGTACCTTCTACAGAGGTTTGTCAATATTTGTCTCCTGAATCTTGTCTGCCTGTCTCTCTTCCTGTCTGTCTTCCTGTCTCTCTGCCTGTCTGTCTGCCTGTCTTTCTTCCTGTCTCTCTTCCTGTCTGCCTGTCTCTCTTCCTGTCTGTCTGTCTGTCTTTCTTCCTGTCTGTCTGTCTTTCTTCCTGTCTGTCTGTCTGTCTGTCTTTCTTCCTGTCTCTCTGCCTGTCTGTCTTTCTTTCTGTCTCTCTTCCTGTCTGCCTGTCTGCCTGCTTGTCTGTAGCAATAATTTATTAAACATTACATTGTTATAAGTTTGTTCTGTGTTTTGTTTCTGTTTCTCAGGGTCTTCATCTGCTCTGTAGTCAGTTAAGGGCTGAGTCAGCTTGTGTTTACTCGCGTACCTTCTACAGAGGTTTGTCAATATTTGTCTCCTGTTATAAGTTTGTTCTGTGTTTTGTTTCTGTTTCTCAGGGTCTTCATCTGCTCTGTAGTCAGTTAAGGGCAGAGTCAGCTTGTGTTTACTCACGTACCTTCTACAGAGGTTTGTCAATATTTGTCTCCTGAATCTTGTCTGCCTGTCTCTCTTCCTGTCTGTCTGCCTGTCTGTAATTTATTGAACTCTAGCAATAATTTATTAAACATTACATTGTTTTAAGTTTGTTCTGTGTTTTGTTTCTGTTTCTCAGGGTCTTCACCAGCCCTTAACTTTGACTACAGGGCAGAGTCAGCTTGTTTACTCACGTACCTTCTACAGAGGTTTGTCAATATTTTTCTCCTGAATCTTGTCTGCCTGTCTCTCTTCCTGTCTGTCTGTCTGTCTGTCTGTCTCTCTTCCTGTCTGTCTGCCTGTCTCTCTTCCTGTGTGTCTGCCTGTCTGTAATTTATTGAGCTCTAGCAATAATTTATTAAACATTACATTGTTTTAAGTTTGTTCTGTGTTTTGTTTCTGTTTCTCAGGGTCTTCATCAGCCCTTAACTTTGACTACAGGGCAGAGTCAGCTTGTGTTTACTCACGTACCTTCTACAGAGGTTTGTCAATATTTTTCTCCTGAATCTTGTCTGCCTGTCTCTCTTCCTGTCTGTCTGTCTGTCTGTCTGTCTCTCTTCCTGTCTGTCTGCCTGTCTCTCTTCCTGTCTGTCTGCCTGTCTGTAATTTATTGAACTCTAGCAATAATTTATTAAACATTACATTGTTTTAAGTTTGTTCTGTGTTTTGTTTCTGTTTCTCAGGGTCTTCATCAGCCCTTAACTTTGACTACAGGGCAGAGTCAGCTTGTTTACTCACGTACCTTCTACAGAGGTTTGTCAATATTTTTCTCCTGAATCTTGTCTGCCTGTCTCTCTTCCTGTCTGTCTGTCTGTCTGTCTGTCTCTCTTCCTGTCTGTCTTTCTGTCTCTCTTCCTGTCTGTCTGCCTGTCTTTCTTCCTGTCTCTCTTCCTGTCTCTCTGCCTGTCTGTCTTTCTGCCTGTCTTTCTTCCTGTCTCTCTTCCTGTCTGTCTGCCTCTCTTCCTGTCTGCCTCTCTGTAATTTATTGAACTCTAGCAATAATTTATTAAACATTACATTGTTATAAGTTTGTTCTGTGTTTTGTTTCTGTTTCTCAGGGTCTTCATCTGCTCTGTAGTCAGTTAAGGGCTGAGTCAGCTTGTGTTTACTCACGTACCTTCTACAGAGGTTTGTCAATATTTGTCTCCTTAATCTTGTCTGCCTGTCTCTCTTCCTGTCTGTCTGTCTGTCTGCCTGTCTTTCTTCCTGTCTCTCTTCCTGTCTGCCTGTCTCTCTTCCTGTCTGTCTGTCTGTCTGTCTTTCTTCCTGTCTGTCTGTCTTTCTTCCTGTCTTTCTTCCTTTCTCTCTGCCTGTCTGTCTTTCTTTCTGTCTCTCTTCCTGTCTGCCTGTCTGCCTGCTTGTCTGTAGCAATAATTTATTAAACATTACATTGTTATAAGTTTGTTCTGTGTTTTGTTTCTGTTTCTCAGGGTCTTCATCTGCTCTGTAGTCAGTTAAGGGCAGAGTCAGCTTGTGTTTACTCACGTACCTTCTACAGAGGTTTGTCAATATTTGTCTCCTGAATCTTGTCTGCCTGTCTCTCTTCCTGTCTGTCTGCCTGTCTGTAATTTATTGAACTCTAGCAATAATTTATTAAACATTACATTGTTTTAAGTTTGTTCTGTGTTTTGTTTCTGTTTCTCAGGGTCTTCATCAGCCCTTAACTTTGACTACAGGGCAGAGTCAGCTTGTGTTTACTCACGTACCTTCTACAGAGGTTTGTCAATATTTTTCTCCTGAATCTTGTCTGCCTGTCTCTCTTCCTGTCTGTCTTCCTGTCTCTCTGCCTGTCTGTCTGCCTGTCTTTCTTCCTGTCTGTCTGTCTGTCTGTCTGTCTCTCTTCCTGTCTGTCTGTCTGTCTGTCTCTCTTCCTGTCTGTCTGCCTGTCTCTCTTCCTGTCTGTCTGTCTGTCTGTCTCTCTTCCTGTCTGTCTGCCTGTCTCTCTTCCTGTGTGTCTGCCTGTCTGTAATTTATTGAACTCTAGCAATAATTTATTAAACATTACATTGTTATAAGTTTGTTCTGTGTTTTGTTTCTGTTTCTCAGGGTCTTCATCAGCCCTTAACTTTGACTACAGGGCAGAGTCAGCTTGTGTTTACTCACGTACCTTCTACAGAGGTTTGTCAATATTTCTCCTGAATCTTGTCTGCCTGTCTCTCTTCCTGTCTGTCTTCCTGTCTCTCTGCCTGTCTGTCTGCCTGTCTTTCTTCCTGTCTCTCTTCCTGTCTGCCTGTCTCTCTTCCTGTCTGTCTGTCTGTCTTTCTTCCTGTCTGTCTGTCTTTCTTCCTGTCTGTCTGTCTGTCTGTCTGTCTGTCTGTCTTTCTTCCTGTCTGTCTGTCTGTCTTTCTTTCTGTCTTTCTTCCTGTCTCTCTGCCTGTCTGTCTTTCTTTCTGTCTCTCTTCCTGTCTGCCTGTCTGCCTGCTTGTCTGTAGCAATAATTTATTAAACATTACATTGTTATAAGTTTGTTCTGTGTTTTGTTTCTGTTTCTCAGGGTCTTCATCTGCTCTGTAGTCAGTTAAGGGCTGAGTCAGCTTGTGTTTACTCACGTACCTTCTACAGAGGTTTGTCAATATTTGTCTCCTGTTATAAGTTTGTTCTGTGTTTTGTTTGTTTCTCAGGGTCTTCATCTGCTCTGTAGTCAGTTAAGGGCAGAGTCAGCTTGTGTTTACTCACGTACCTTCTACAGAGGTTTGTCAATATTTGTCTCCTGAATCTTGTCTGCCTGTCTCTCTTCCTGTCTGTCTGTCTGTCTGTCTCTCTTCCTGTCTGTCTGCCTGTCTTTCTTCCTGTCTCTCTTCCTGTCTGCCTGTCTGTCTTTCTGCCTGTCTTTCTTCCCGTCTCTCTTCCTGTCTGTCTGTCTCTCTTCCTGTCTGTCTGTCTTCGTCCTGTCTGTCTGCCTGTCTGTAATTTATTGAACTCTAGCAATAATTTATTAAACATTACATTGTTATAAGTTTGTTATGTGTTTTGTTTCTGTTTCTCAGGGTCTTCATCTGCTCTGTAGTCAGTTAAAGGCAGAGTCAGCTTGTGTTTACTCACGTACCTTCTACAGAGGTTTGTCAATATTTGTCTCCTTAATCTTGTCTGCCTGTCTCTCTTCCTGTCTGTCTGTCTGTCTGTCTTTCTTCCGGTCTCTCTTCCTGTCTGTCTGTCTGTCTGTCTTTTTTCCTGTCTCTCTTCCTGTCTGCCTGTCTTCTTCCTGTCTGTCTGCCTGTCTGTAATTTATTGAACTCTAGCAATAATTTATTAAACATTACATTGTTTTAAGTTTGTTCTGTGTTTTGTTTCTGTTTCTCACGGTCTTCATCAGCCCTTAACTTTGACTACAGGGCAGAGTCAGCTTGTGTTTACTCACGTACCTTCTACAGAGGTTTGTCAATATTTGTCTCCTGAATCTTGTCTGCCTGTCTCTCTTCCTGTCTGTCTGTCTCTCTGTCTGTCTCTCTTCCTGTCTGTCTGCCTGTCTGTCTTCCTGTCTCTCTTCCTGTCTGCCTGTCTGTCTTTCTGCCTGTCTTTCTTCCCGTCTCTCTTCCTGTCTGTCTGTCTCTCTTCCTGTCTGTCTGTCTTCTTCCTGTCTGTCTGCCTGTCTGTAATTTATTGAACTCTAGCAATAATTTATTAAACATTACATTGTTTTAAGTTTGTTCTGTGTTTTGTTTCTGTTTCTCAGGGTCTTCATCAGCCCTTTACTTTGACTACAGGGCTGAGTCAGCTTGTGTTTACTCACGTACCTTCTACAGAGGTTTGTCAATATTTGTCTCCTGAATCTTGTATGCCTGTCTGTCTTCCTGTCTCTCTGCCTGTCTGTCTGCCTGTCTTTCTTCCTGTCTGCCTTTCTGTCTTTCTTCCTGTCTGTCTGTCTTTCTTCCTGTCTTTCTTCCTGTCTCTCTGCCTGTCTGTCTTTCTTTCTGTCTCTCTTCCTGTCTGCCTGTCTGCCTGCTTGTCTGTAGCAATAATTTATTAAACATTACATTGTTATAAGTTTGTTCTGTGTTTTGTTTCTGTTTCTCAGGGTCTTCATCTGCTCTGTAGTCAGTTAAGGGCTGAGTCAGCTTGTGTTTACTCGCGTACCTTCTACAGAGGTTTGTCAATATTTGTCTCCTGTTATAAGTTTGTTCTGTGTTTTGTTTCTGTTTCTCAGGGTCTTCATCTGCTCTGTAGTCAGTTAAGGGCTGAGTCAGCTTGTGTTTACTCACGTACCTTCTACAGAGGTTTGTCAATATTTGTCTCCTGAATATTGTCTGCCTGTCTCTCTTCCTGTCTGTCTGCCTGTCTCTCTTCCTGTCTGTCTTCCTGTCTCTCTGCCTGTCTGTCTGCCTGTCTTTCTTCCTGTCTCTCTTCCTGTCTGTCTGTCTTTCTTCCTGTCTGTCTGTCTTTCTTCCTGTCTCTCTGCATGTCTGTCTTCCTGTCTGTCTGTCTCTCTTCCTGTCTGTCTGCCTGTCTGTAATTTATTGAACTCTAGCAATAATTTATTAAACATTACATTGTTTTAAGTTTGTTCTGTTTTGTTTCTGTTTCTCAGGGTCTTCATCTGCTCTGTAGTCAGTTAAGGGCAGAGTCAGCTTGTGTTTACTCACGTACCTTCTACAGAGGTTTGTCAATATTTGTCTCCTTAATCTTGTCTGCCTGTCTCTCTTCCTGTCTGTCTTTCTTCCTGTCTGTCTGCCTGTCTCTCTTCCTGTCTTTCTGTCTGTCTGTCTCTCTTCCTGTCTGTCTGTCTTTCTTTCTGTCTCTCTTCCTGCCTGTCTGTCTGTCTTTCTTCCTGTTTCTCTACCCAGAGGTGTCAGCAGAGCGATGAAATCAACATTGATTCCATGTGAGAATATTAGATATAATGTTTGATTACGACATTAAGTGAGTCCTGATGTTACCTAATTCCAATAGAGTTCAGAATGTCTGTAAATTCCAATGGTGGCCTGCACACAGTAGCCAGCACAAGTCTTAAATGGAATTTTGCACTTACACCAGATAGAGGTCTAGATTCAAATATAATGCTTTTGATGGTGCGTTATGCAGCACTGAGTAATACTGAAGTTAGTACTATAAATTACAGCAACACCTCCTTCGTTTCCTATTAGCTCGTGTTTATAACCGTAATCTTTGTCGTTTTTTTTATCCCCCCGTTCCATGTTTTTAAATGACAAACCTCTTTGTTTGTTCCCCTGTGATTAATGTGAAAAGGCAGGGCAAAGGCAGGGGGCGCCCAATGTCTTAGCCGTCGCACTAAGGCGTCAGCACGCAGTGAGCTGCACACCCCTCAGGGGGTTGCCTTCCTCCTGCCACGACTTCCTGCAGACTGAGTCCTTGCGCCGACGGTTGGGACGGTGTCGTGATGTTCCCGGACGCCATGGTTCCCTGTGGACTCACTACTGTATTCCATGGTAGGTTTCGGTGGGCGACGTTTGGGATGGTTGGCGAAACCGTGTGGGAAACTCCCTGCGGACTGAGTCCTCCGTCCCATGGAAGGTTCGGTGTGGCGATGGGTCCAGGTTCCTTTTCGAGCAACCCCCTGAGGGGTGTTGCAGCTCGCTGCGGCTGATTCCTTAGTGCGACGGCTAAGACATTGGGGCGCCCACTGTCCCGACCATTGCCCCTTGGAGTCAGTCTGCTGGGAGTTGGACCCCCCCCAGAGAGTGCTGAAGGAACCTGGGCGCAGAGCCACCCATGGGTCTTTCGTCGACACATCCCCCCCCCCCCCGGGGTTTCTGCGACACTGCCTCTGGTCTGATTTCTTGGGCTGATGATTGAGACGGTGGGCGCCCACTATCCCAGCCATCAGCCCAAGAAATCAGACCAGATGCAGTTTCGCGGCAACCCCGGGGGGGGGGGGGGGGTGTCGACGAAAAATCAATGGGTGGCTCTGCGCCCAGGTTCCTTCAGCACTCCCTGGGGGGGTGTCCAACTCCCAGCAGACTGACTCCCTGGGGCAACGGGCAAAGGCAGGGGGCGCCCAATGTCTTAGCCGTCGGACTAAGGCGTCAGCACGCAGTGAGCTGCACACCCCTCAGGAGGTTGCCGAAAGGAACCTGGACACATCGCCCACCCAAGGGTTTAGCCGATACCTGCCTGGGTTTGACTAGACTTCCCTGCGGCCAGACTCCTTGGGCCGACGGCTGGGACTGTGGGCGTCCACCGTCTCAATCATCAGCCCAAGGAGTCTGGCCGTAGGGAAGTCGCGTCAAACCCAAGGCAGGTATCGGCTAAACCCTTGGGTGGGTTTCTTTCCTTTTCCCATTTCTTTCAGGGCCATATCAAGATCAGATGGTGGACCTGCACCTAGACACGACCGCAGCGCATGTAGTCAGCTGGATCCGGGCCGTATCCAGATCAGATGGAGGACCAGCACCTGTCCCAGAGGTGTCAGCAGAGCGATGAAATCAACATTGATTCCATGTGAGAATATTAGATATAATGTTTGATTACGACATTAAGTGAGTCCTGATGTTACCTAATTCCAATAGAGTTCAGAATGTCTGTAAATTCCAATGGTGGCCTGCACACAGTAGCCAGCACAAGTCTTAAATGGAATTTTGCACTTACACCAGATAGAGGTCTAGATTCAAATATAATGCTTTTGATGGTGCGTTATGCAGCACTGAGTAATACTGAAGTTAGTACTATAAATTACAGCAACACCTCCTTCGTTTCCTATTAGCTCGTGTTTATAACCGTAATCTTTTTCGTTTTTTTTATCCCCCCGTTCCATGTTTTTAAATGACAAACCTCTTTGTTTATTTTCACATTAATCACAGGGGAACAAAGTGACTAGAAAGATTTTAAGTGCTGATAACAGCTGTGTTCTTGAAGTAATTAAATAGATTCACGCCCCAATACAGGATACAAGATCAAAGACGAGAGGGCGTGGTTTAAACTAAAACTACTGCGGCGCTTGTGAGTGGAGAGGTCCTAAAAAACATGGAGATGGCAGAAAGTGCACCCTGTGCTTTTTCTTGATTTTCAAAACAACAGTGCAAAGCAGGTGGTTAGGTTAGCGTTGAATTGAGAATGCTGAGCATACTGACTTTGTCTTTTCTTGATCTATTTCAGAACATCCTCCACCCCTTGGGGACGGTGCCACGACTTCCTGCAGACTGAGTCCTTGCGGCGACGGATGGGACGGTGTCGTGATGTTCCCGGACGCCATGGTTCCCTGTGGACTCACTACTGTATTCCATGGTAGGTTTCGGTGGGCGACGTTTGGGACGGTTGGCGAAACCGTGTGGGAAACTCCCTGCGGACTGAGTCCTCCGTCCCATGGAAGGTTCGGTGTGGCGATGGGTCCAGGTTCCTTTTCGAGCAACCCCCTGAGGGGTGTTGCAGCTCGCTGCGGCTGATTCCTTAGTGCAACGGCTAAGACATTGGGGCGCCCACTGTCCCGACCATTGCCCCTTGGAGTCAGTCTGCTGGGAGTTGGACCCCCCCCAGAGAGTGCTGAAGGAACCTGGGCGCAGAGCCACCCATGGGTCTTTCGTCGACACATCCCCCCCCCCCCGGGGTTTCTGCGACACTGCCTTTGGTCTGATTTCTTGGGCTGATGATTGAGACGGTGGGCGCCCACTATCCCAGCCATCAGCCCAAGAAATCAGACCAGATGCAGTTTCGCGGCAACCCCGGGGGGGGGGGGGGGTGTAGACGAAAAATCAATGGGTGGCTCTGCGCCCAGGTTCCTTCAGCACTCCCTGGGGGGGTGTCCAACTCCCAGCAGACTGACTCCCTGGGGCAACGGGCAAAGCCAGGGGGCGCCCAATGTCTTAGCCGTCGCACTAAGGCGTCAGCACGCAGTGAGCTGCACACCCCTCAGGGGGTTGCCTTCCTCCTGCCACGACTTCCTGCAGACTGAGTCCTTGCGCCGACGGTTGGGACGGTGTCGTGATGTTCCCGGACGCCATGGTTCCCTGTGGACTCACTACTGTATTCCATGGTAGGTTTCGGTGGGCGACGTTTGGGACGGTTGGCGAAACCGTGTGGGAAACTCCCTGCGGACTGAGTCCTCCGTCCCATGGAAGGTTCGGTGTGGCGATGCGTCCAGGTTCCTTTTCGAGCAACCCCCTGAGGGGTGTTGCAGCTCGCTGCGGCTGATTCCTTAGTGCGACGGCTAAGACATTGGGGCGCCCACTGTCCCAACCATTGCCCCTTGGAGTCAGTCTGCTGGGAGTTGGACACCCCCCCAGGGAGTGCTGAAGGAACCTGGGCGCAGAGCCACCCATTGGTTTTTCGTCGACACCCCCCCCCCCCCCGGGGTTGCCGCGAAACTGCATCTGGTCTGATTTTTTGGGCTGATGGCTGGGATAGTGGGCGCCCACCGTCTCAATCATCAGCCCAAGAAATCAGACCAGAGGCAGTGTCGCAGAAACCCCGGGGGGGGGGGATGTGACGACGAAAGACCCATGGGTGGCTCTGCGCCCAGGTTCCTTCAGCACTCTCTGGGGGGGGTCCAACTCCCAGCAGACTGACTCCAAGGGGCAATGGTCGGGACAGTGGGCGCCCCAATGTCTTAACCGTCGCACTAAGGAATCAGCCGCAGCGAGCTGCAACACCCCTCAGGGGGTTGCTCGAAAAGGAACCTGGACCCATCGCCACACCGAACCTTCCATGGGACGGAGGACTCAGTCTGCAGGGAGTTTCCCACACGGTTTCGCCAACCGTCCCAAACGTCGCCCACCGAAACCTACCATGGAATACAGTAGTGAGTCCACAGGGAACCATGGTGTCCGGGAACATCACGACACCGTCCCAACCGTCGGCGCAAGGACTCAGTCTGCAGGAAGTCGTGGCAGGAGGAAGGCAACCCCCTGAGGGGTGTGCAGCTCACTGCGTGCTGACGCCTTAGTGTGACGGCTAAGACATTGGGCGCCCCTGGCTTTGCCCGTTGCCCCAGGGAGTCAGTCTGCTGGGAGTTGGACACCTCCCCCCAGGGAGTGCTGAAGGAACCTGGGCGCAGAGCCACCCATTGGTTTTTCGTCGACACCCCCCCCCCCCGGGTGTTGCCGCGAAACTGCCTCTGGTCTGATTTCTTGGGCTGATGGCTGGGATAGTGGGCGCCCACCGTCTCAATCATCAGCCCAAGAGATCAGACCAGATGCAGTTTCGCGGCAACCCCGGGGGGGGGGGGGTGTCGACGAAAAACCAATGGGTGGCTCTGCGCCCAGGTTCCTTCAGCACTCCCTGGGGGGGTGTCCAACTCCCAGCAGACTGACTCCCTGGGGCAACGGGCAAAGGCAGGGGGCGCCCAATGTCTTAGCCGTCGCACTAAGGCGTCAGCACGCAGTGAGCTGCACACCCCTCAGGGGGTTGCCTTCCTCCTGCCACGACTTCCTGCAGACTGAGTCCTTGCGCCGACGGTTGGGACGGTGTCGTGATGTTCCCGGACGCCATGGTTCCCTGTGGACTCACTACTGTATTCCATGGTAGGTTTCGGTGGGCGACGTTTGGGATGGTTGGCGAAACCGTGTGGGAAACTCCCTGCGGACTGAGTCCTCCGTCCCATGGAAGGTTCGGTGTGGCGATGGGTCCAGGTTCCTTTTCGAGCAACCCCCTGAGGGGTGTTGCAGCTCGCTGCGGCTGATTCCTTAGTGCGACGGCTAAGACATTGGGGCGCCCACTGTCCCGACCATTGCCCCTTGGAGTCAGTCTGCTGGGAGTTGGACCCCCCCCAGAGAGTGCTGAAGGAACCTGGGCGCAGAGCCACCCATGGGTCTTTCGTCGACACATCCCCCCCCCCCCCGGGGTTTCTGCGACACTGCCTCTGGTCTGATTTCTTGGGCTGATGATTGAGACGGTGGGCGCCCACTATCCCAGCCATCAGCCCAAGAAATCAGACCAGATGCAGTTTCGCGGCAACCCCGGGGGGGGGGGGGGGGTGTCGACGAAAAATCAATGGGTGGCTCTGCGCCCAGGTTCCTTCAGCACTCCCTGGGGGGGTGTCCAACTCCCAGCAGACTGACTCCCTGGGGCAACGGGCAAAGGCAGGGGGCGCCCAATGTCTTAGCCGTCGGACTAAGGCGTCAGCACGCAGTGAGCTGCACACCCCTCAGGAGGTTGCCGAAAGGAACCTGGACACATCGCCCACCCAAGGGTTTAGCCGATACCTGCCTGGGTTTGACTAGACTTCCCTGCGGCCAGACTCCTTGGGCCGACGGCTGGGACTGTGGGCGTCCACCGTCTCAATCATCAGCCCAAGGAGTCTGGCCGTAGGGAAGTCGCGTCAAACCCAAGGCAGGTATCGGCTAAACCCTTGGGTGGGTTTCTTTCCTTTTCCCATTTCTTTCAGGGCCATATCAAGATCAGATGGTGGACCTGCACCTAGACACGACCGCAGCGCATGTAGTCAGCTGGATCCGGGCCGTATCCAGATCAGATGGAGGACCAGCACCTGTCCCAGAGGTGTCAGCAGAGCGATGAAATCAACATTGATTCCATGTGAGAATATTAGATATAATGTTTGATTACGACATTAAGTGAGTCCTGATGTTACCTAATTCCAATAGAGTTCAGAATGTCTGTAAATTCCAATGGTGGCCTGCACACAGTAGCCAGCACAAGTCTTAAATGGAATTTTGCACTTACACCAGATAGAGGTCTAGATTCAAATATAATGCTTTTGATGGTGCGTTATGCAGCACTGAGTAATACTGAAGTTAGTACTATAAATTACAGCAACACCTCCTTCGTTTCCTATTAGCTCGTGTTTATAACCGTAATCTTTTTCGTTTTTTTTATCCCCCCGTTCCATGTTTTTAAATGACAAACCTCTTTGTTTATTTTCACATTAATCACAGGGGAACAAAGTGACTAGAAAGATTTTAAGTGCTGATAACAGCTGTGTTCTTGAAGTAATTAAATAGATTCACGCCCCAATACAGGATACAAGATCAAAGACGAGAGGGCGTGGTTTAAACTAAAACTACTGCGGCGCTTGTGAGTGGAGAGGTCCTAAAAAACATGGAGATGGCAGAAAGTGCACCCTGTGCTTTTTCTTGATTTTCAAAACAACAGTGCAAAGCAGGTGGTTAGGTTAGCGTTGAATTGAGAATGCTGAGCATACTGACTTTGTCTTTTCTTGATCTATTTCAGAACATCCTCCACCCCTTGGGGACGGTGCCACGACTTCCTGCAGACTGAGTCCTTGCGGCGACGGATGGGACGGTGTCGTGATGTTCCCGGACGCCATGGTTCCCTGTGGACTCACTACTGTATTCCATGGTAGGTTTCGGTGGGCGACGTTTGGGACGGTTGGCGAAACCGTGTGGGAAACTCCCTGCGGACTGAGTCCTCCGTCCCATGGAAGGTTCGGTGTGGCGATGGGTCCAGGTTCCTTTTCGAGCAACCCCCTGAGGGGTGTTGCAGCTCGCTGCGGCTGATTCCTTAGTGCAACGGCTAAGACATTGGGGCGCCCACTGTCCCGACCATTGCCCCTTGGAGTCAGTCTGCTGGGAGTTGGACCCCCCCCAGAGAGTGCTGAAGGAACCTGGGCGCAGAGCCACCCATGGGTCTTTCGTCGACACATCCCCCCCCCCCCGGGGTTTCTGCGACACTGCCTTTGGTCTGATTTCTTGGGCTGATGATTGAGACGGTGGGCGCCCACTATCCCAGCCATCAGCCCAAGAAATCAGACCAGATGCAGTTTCGCGGCAACCCCGGGGGGGGGTGGGGGTGTAGACGAAAAATCAATGGGTGGCTCTGCGCCCAGGTTCCTTCAGCACTCCCTGGGGGGGTGTCCAACTCCCAGCAGACTGACTCCCTGGGGCAACGGGCAAAGCCAGGGGGCGCCCAATGTCTTAGCCGTCGCACTAAGGCGTCAGCACGCAGTGAGCTGCACACCCCTCAGGGGGTTGCCTTCCTCCTGCCACGACTTCCTGCAGACTGAGTCCTTGCGCCGACGGTTGGGACGGTGTCGTGATGTTCCCGGACGCCATGGTTCCCTGTGGACTCACTACTGTATTCCATGGTAGGTTTCGGTGGGCGACGTTTGGGACGGTTGGCGAAACCGTGTGGGAAACTCCCTGCGGCCTGAGTCCTCCGTCCCATGGAAGGTTCGGTGTGGCGATGGGTCCAGGTTCCTTTTCGAGCAACCCCCTGAGGGGTGTTGCAGCTCGCTGCGGCTGATTCCTTAGTGCGACGGCTAAGACATTGGGGCGCCCACTGTCCCGACCATTGCCCCTTGGAGTCAGTCTGCTGGGAGTTGGACCCCCCCCCAGAGAGTGCTGAAGGAACCTGGGCGCAGAGCCACCCATGGGTCTTTCGTCGACAACCCCCCCCCCCCCCCCCGGGGTTTCCTCGACACTGCCTCTGGTCTGATTTCTTGGGCTGATGATTGAGACGGTGGGCGCCCACTATCCCAGCCATCAGCCCAAGAAATCAGACCAGAGGCAGTGTCGAGGAAACCCCGGGGGGGGGGGGATGTGTCGACGAAAGACCCATGGGTGGCTCTGCGCCCAGGTTCCTTCAGCACTCTCTGGGGGGGGGTCCAACTCCCAGCAGACTGACTCCAAGGGGCAATGGTCGGGACAGTGGGCGCCCCAATGTCTTAGCCGTCGCACTAAGGAATCAGCCGCAGCGAGCTGCAACACCCCTCAGGGGGTTGCTCGAAAAGGAACCTGGACCCATCGCCACACCGAACCTTCCATGGGACGGAGGACTCAGTCCGCAGGGAGTTTCCCACACGGTTTCGCCAACCGTCCCAAACGTCGCCCACCGAAACCTACCATGGAATACAGTAGTGAGTCCACAGGGAACCATGGCGTCCGGGAACATCACGACACCGTCCCAACCGTCGGCGCAAGGACTCAGTCTGCAGGAAGTCGTGGCAGGAGGAAGGCAACCCCCTGAGGGGTGTGCAGCTCACTGCGTGCTGACGCCTTAGTGCGACGGCTAAGATATTGGGCGCCCCCTGGCTTTGCCCGTTGCCCCAGGGAGTCAGTCTGCTGGGAGTTGGACACCCCCCCAGGGAGTGCTGAAGGAACCTGGGCGCAGAGCCACCCATTGGTTTTTCGTCGACACCCCCCCCCCCCCCCGGGGTTGCCGCGAAACTGCATCTGGTCTGATTTTTTGGGCTGATGGCTGGGATAGTGGGCGCCCACCGTCTCAATCATCAGCCCAAGAAATCAGACCAGAGGCAGTGTCGCAGAAACCCCGGGGGGGGGGGGGATGTGTCGACGAAAGACCCATGGGTGGCTCTGCGCCCAGGTTCCTTCAGCACTCTCTGGGGGGGGTCCAACTCCCAGCAGACTGACTCCAAGGGGCAATGGTCGGGACAGTGGGCGCCCCAATGTCTTAGCCGTCGCACTAAGGAATCAGCCGCAGCGAGCTGCAACACCCCTCAGGGGGTTGCTCGAAAAGGAACCTGGACCCATCGCCACACCGAACCTTCCATGGGACGGAGGACTCAGTCCGCAGGGAGTTTCCCACACGGTTTCGCCAACCGTCCCAAACGTCGCCCACCGAAACCTACCATGGAATACAGTAGTGAGTCCACAGGGAACCATGGCGTCCGGGAACATCACGACACCGTCCCAACCGTCGGCGCAAGGACTCAGTCTGCAGGAAGTCGTGGCAGGAGGAAGGCAACCCCCTGAGGGGTGTGCAGCTCACTGCGTGCTGACGCCTTAGTGTGACGGCTAAGACATTGGGCGCCCCTGGCTTTGCCCGTTGCCCCAGGGAGTCAGTCTGCTGGGAGTTGGACACCTCCCCCCAGGGAGTGCTGAAGGAACCTGGGCGCAGAGCCACCCATTGGTTTTTCGTCGACACCCCCCCCCCCCCCGGGGTTGCCGCGAAACTGCCTCTGGTCTGATTTCTTGGGCTGATGGCTGGGATAGTGGGCGCCCACCGTCTCAATCATCAGCCCAAGAGATCAGACCAGATGCAGTTTCGCGGCAACCCCGGGGGGGGGGGGGTGTCGACGAAAAACCAATGGGTGGCTCTGCGCCCAGGTTCCTTCAGCACTCCCTGGGGGGGTGTCCAACTCCCAGCAGACTGACTCCCTGGGGCAACGGGCAAAGGCAAGGGGCGCCCAATGTCTTAACCGTCGCACTAAGGCGTCAGCACGCAGTGAGCTGCACACCCCTCAGGGGGTTGCCTTCCTCCTGCCACGACTTCCTGCAGACTGAGTCCTTGCGCCGACGGTTGGGACGGTGTCGTGATGTTCCCGGACGCCATGGTTCCCTGTGGACTCACTACTGTATTCCATGGTAGGTTTCGGTGGGCGACGTTTGGGATGGTTGGCGAAACCGTGTGGGAAACTCCCTGCGGACTGAGTCCTCCGTCCCATGGAAGGTTCGGTGTGGCGATGGGTCCAGGTTCCTTTTCGAGCAACCCCCTGAGGGGTGTTGCAGCTCGCTGCGGCTGATTCCTTAGTGCGACGGCTAAGACATTGCGGCGCCCACTGTCCCGACCATTGCCCCTTGGAGTCAGTCTGCTGGGAGTTGGACCCCCCCCAGAGAGTGCTGAAGGAACCTGGGCGCAGAGCCACCCATGGGTCTTTCGTCGACACATCCCCCCCCCCCCCGGGGTTTCTGCGACACTGCCTCTGGTCTGATTTCTTGGGCTGATGATTGAGACGGTGGGCGCCCACTATCCCAGCCATCAGCCCAAGAAATCAGACCAGATGCAGTTTCGCGGCAACCCCGGGGGGGGGGGGGTGTCGACGAAAAATCAATGGGTGGCTCTGCGCCCAGGTTCCTTCAGCACTCCCTGGGGGGGTGTCCAACTCCCAGCAGACTGACTCCCTGGGGCAACGGGCAAAGGCAGGGGGCGCCCAATGTCTTAGCCGTCGGACTAAGGCGTCAGCACGCAGTGAGCTGCACACCCCTCAGGGGGTTGCCGAAAGGAACCTGGACGCATCGCCCACCCAAGGGTTTAGCCGATACCTGCCTGGGTTTGACTAGACTTCCCTGCGGCCAGACTCCTTGGGCCGACGGCTGGGACTGTGGGCGCCCACCGTCTCAATCATCAGCCCAAGGAGTCTGGCCGTAGGGAAGTCGCGTCAAACCCAAGGCAGGTATCGGCTAAACCCTTGGGTGGGTTTCTTTCCTTTTCCCATTTCTTTCAGGGCCATATCAAGATCAGATGGTGGACCTGCACCTAGACACGACCGCAGCGCATGTAGTCAGCTGGATCCGGGCCGTATCCAGATCAGATGGAGGACCAGCACCTGTCCCAGAGGTGTCAGCAGAGCGATGAAATCAACATTGATTCCATGTGAGAATATTAGATATAATGTTTGATTACGACATTAAGTGAGTCCTGATGTTACCTAATTCCAATAGAGTTCAGAATGTCTGTAAATTCCAATGGTGGCCTGCACACAGTAGCCAGCACAAGTCTTAAATGGAATTTTGCACTTACACCAGATAGAGGTCTAGATTCAAATATAATGCTTTTGAAGTGATGGTGTGTTATGCAACACTGAGTAATACTGAAGTTAGTACTATAAATTACAGCAACACCTCCTTCGTTTCCTATTACCGGAAGCTCGTGTTTATAACCGTAATCTTTGTAGTTTTTTATCCCCCCGTTCCATGTTTTTAAATGACCAACCGCTCTGTGTGATCGGGGCTTCAGCTCTTTGTTTGTTCCCCTGTGATTAATGTGAAAATGATGAAATAAAGTGACTAGAAAGATTTTAAGTGCTAATTCGTTGCCACTAAAATTCACATAAAATACTTGTACTTAATGTTTGCCTTAATCTGTCTGGTAATGTACATACTTAAACTATGCTGTTGCAAAGCAAACAAAGCAAAAATACACTGGTAATGGTCCAGGTTAACCACTTGGGTGGGGTTCGATTCCCCACAGTGTACATGCTATTATTAGCTTCAAAAAATATCCTATACTAAACATAAACTAATATAACTAACTTTATCTAAGTAAGCTTTCAAATGATTTGTTTATAGTTTAAGTTCTCATGACCCGTAGGTGGCGCTGTTCCCAACTTTGGCATGGAACCTCAGATCATGCTTCTGATAAAGTGTACCAATTTTCGTTTCGATTGATCAAAGTTTGGCCGAGATACAGCCTCTTAGCCGATTTTGGGTGGACCTGGTTAAGTTTGCGACATCATAAGTTTTGAACAGAAATGAATAAAAAAAATCTGTTCACTCACTTCTGTGCGGCTCAGTCCAATGTGAGCAAATTTTGGAGAAAATTGGACAAATTTTGAAGGAGTAGCGAAAAAACTGAATACTGTACTTTTCAAAATGGCCACTACTGTAATGGGCGGTATGTAGTCTAACTACATTTAATACATTTAAACTACAGAATTACTGATTCCTTGGTGAATCAGCGTCTGACTGGACATGTCATTCCAGCTCTTTTAAAGTCCATCAACTTTTGGACATCTTTGACCCCACTTCACCAATTGCAGTGTCTCCTTTTTATAAACCATCTTCTCAATAAATGAGTGACAAACAACAGTTGTGGTGTCTTTTCTTAATGACAATTTCTTAATAAACATGTTTATAAAACCAAGTCTCAGTGTCTTTTCTAATTAACCAGATTCAAGGGTTTCTTATAAAAACCTTTTACATTGTTTCCACATAACAAGGTTTCTTATAAAAACCTTATAAAGTGTTTTTCTTTTCACTTTTCTCACACAAAGTTACAATTATTCCCAATACCCTATTAGAAGCCTATATATTATGAGGCATTAATTATAACAGAATAAATTGCATGTTTCACCCAACTATATATATATATATACACTGCTCAAAAAAATTAAAGGAACACTTTGAAAACACATCAGATCTCAATGGGGAAAAATATTATGCTGGATATCTATACTAATATGGACTGGGTAATGTGTAATGAACGAAAGGATGCCACATCGTTTGATGGAGATGAAAATAATCAACCTACAGAGGATTGAATTCAAAAACACCCCGGAAATCTAAGTGAAAAAGTGATGCAGCAGGCTTGTCAATTTTGCTGAAATTTCATTGCAGCAACTCAAAATGGTTCTCAGTAGTTAGTATGGCCCCCAAATGCTTGTTTGCATGCCTGACAACGTCGGGGCATGCTCCTAATGAGACGACGGATGGTGTCCTGGGGTATTTCCTCCCAGATCTGGACCAGCGCATCACTGAGCTCCTGGACAGTCTGAGGTGCAACCAGGTGATGTCAGATGGACCGAAACACAATGTCCCAGAGGTGTTCTATTGGACATAGGTCAGGTGAGCGTGGTGGCCCTTCCATGGTATCATTCCTTCATCCTCCAGGAACTGCCTGCATGCTCTCGCCACATGAGGCAGGGCATTGTTGTGCACCAGGAGGAACCCAGGACCCACTGCACCAGCATAGGGTCTGACAAAGGATCCAAGGATTTCATCCCGATACCTAATGGCAGTCAGGGTGCCATTGTCTAGCCTGCAGAGGTCTGTGCGTCCCTCCATGGATACGCCTCCCCAGACCCTCACTGACCCACCACCAAACCGGTCATGCTGAACGATGTTACAGGCAGCATAACATTCTCCACGGCTTCTCCAGACCCTTTCCTGTCTGTCATGTGCTCAGGGTGAACCTGCTCTCATTTGTGAAAACCACAGGGCACCAGTGGCGGACCTGCCAATTCTGGTGTTCGATGGAAAATGCCAATCGAGCTCCCTGGTGCTGGGCAGTGAGCACAGGGCCCACTAGAGGACGTCGGGCCCTCAGGCCACCCTCATGAAGTCTGTTTCTGATTGTTTGGTCAGAGACATTCACACCAGTGGCCTGCTGGAGGTCATTTTGTAGGGCTCTGGCAGTGCTCATCATGTTCCTCCAAGCACATAGGAGCAGATACCGGTCCTGCTGATGGGTTAAGGACCTTCTACGGCCCTGTCCAGCTCTCCTAGAGTAGCTGTCTGTCTTCCTGGAATCTCCTCCATGCTCTTGAGACTGTGCTTGGAGACACAGCAAACCTTCTGGCAATGGCACGTATTGATGAGCCATCCTGAAGGAGCTGGACTGCCTGCGCAACCTCTGTAGGGTCCAGGTATCGCCTCATGCTACCAGTAGTGACACTGACCCTAGCCAAATGCTAAACTGGTGAAAAACAGTCCGAAAAGATGAGTAGGGAAAAAATGTCAGTGGCCTCCACCTGTAAAACCATTCCTGTTTTGGGGGTTGTCTCACTGTTGCCCATCTAGTGCACCTGCTGTTAATGTCATTAACACTAAAGCAGTTGAAACTGATTACCACCCCCCTCTGTTACTTAACTGACCAGATCAATATCCCAGGAGTTTAACTGACTTGATGCTATTCTCTGATTAAAAAGTGTTCCCTTAATTTTTTTGAGCTGTGTATATATATTAGGGCTGTCAATCAATTACATTTTTTAATCACGATTAATCACACTTTTTTTTTAATTGTTCTAAATGTACCTTAAATTAATACTTTTCAAGTTTGTAATACTCTAATCAACGTGGGCATGGATAAATATGGGACTAAATATTATGCTTTATGGTTTCAATAATAAACATACATTTGCATAGTCAATATAGAGCAGGGGTGGGGAACGTTGATCCTGGAGGGCCATTGTCCTGCAGAGTTTAGCTCCAACCCTAATCAAACACACCTGAAGCTAATCAATGTCTTCAGGATTACTGAAGTTGCAGGCAGCCAAATGTTTTTTTCAGGGTTGGAGCTAAACTCTGCAGGACAATGGCCCTCCAGGATCAACGTTCCCCACCCCTGATATAGAGCATGAAGACGAGACATGTTGGCTCGCAGATGTTTTTCAAAGAACTTGTTCTAAAGAACAAGAAAATACCAGGTTCCCATTACTTCTCTTTCTTTGCACTGAGCAATTTACTAACACAAACATGTTTAGATTTTTGCATGACAGGGCAGCTCTTCTGAAAATACTAAATGTACATTTATTATTTATTAGCCTATTACATTGTTGTTTGTCTCTCTCTGTGCCCATTTTGATGAAGCTAAATTCTCAATAAAACTGTTTTCATTGGTATATTTTACTGTTTCTGTTGTCAAACAACGGAATGAATTTGAAATGGTGACTGAAACGCGACCCATTAAGACATAACCAGCTCTCCCTTCCAAGACGTTAATCTGCACAAAAATGCTGATAATCGAGCCGTCGTCTGGTGAAATCAAATTCACATAAGATAAAGATTATCTGTGCTCTGATTTCGGCTATACTTGTAAAAATAGAGAAGCAACATAATATCTGTGCTGAACCCTCTGAGGTCGACAAACGCGCCGGCGCGTTTTGCCGGATTTTCTTCACATTGTCGCACTATAAACTTAAATTACTCCGTCATTTATGGACATACAGAAAAAAGAAATATAAAAAAAGAATCTGTGATATTTTTCCTTTTGTATGTGTCCACTTACAATCAAATCAAAACATTGTGCTTTTGTAAAATAAAGAAAATAAACAGGGTGTGCGTTCTGCCTCTCCGTCGCGGGGAACTTTTTTTTCTTGAGCACGTCTATAAACTGAAACAAAACTCAGCAAATACTTGTCACACATTTATGAGCCATATACCTTTATAAACATTTAAGTGTGTACTTTTAAATGATCGGATTAAAAACGAAAACAAATATTCTCAGTTTAAGTAATTTGTATAAAACCAACAAGATGTCCAGCTTCTCAAACGCTTGCTCATTACAGTTAATTTGGCCACGCCCACTCGCGCAAAAGACATTCACATGCAATTCTCCATATGGAACGTGAACGCGCTCGTTACCTCAAAAACAAAACACCAAAACACTTCACAAGTCTCTGCTTTTCGTCCAGTTTGAAAGACGCACCGTGAGTAGCTTACATTGGAATTACCTCAGAAGAAGAAGAACGCGATTAGAAGACAAGGAAGATGTAAGGTAAGAAATTCTTACATATTAGTTTGTTATTGTTGCATAAATTTCACATTGCAGTTGAACTGTTGCTAGATATATGGTGAATATTATAATATGAAGAGTTCAGATGCAAAAACCTCTAAATGCCATCTGAAATTTTCTTCTAGAATGATCATTTTTATGAAGCTCATATATTTAAGTTCAGTAATTTCATTTAAATGACAATGCAAATTACCTATTAATTGCATTTAAGTGAAATTATTGAAATTAAATGTACAAGCTTGATAAAAATTATCATTCTAGGAGGAAATTTCAGATGGCATTTAGAGGTTTTTGCATCTGAACTCTTCATATTTAGACCCGTGTTTACTGTTACTGTGTTTGTGGATATCTGCTCAAATGTAGATATGGTAATCATAATGTTTTATATTTGAGCGTGATCGCGTTTGAATGTATCATACTTGGAGCGCGATCGCGTTTGAATGTAGGCTATCATATTTGGTGAAAAGCACCAAACGGCTTCATTTTTTTTACTATTATCTCATGCCATATCATCATAACAAATGGAAACATTTGAAGTAACATGATAATCAATATATTTTTCTCTAGCTTAGTTGTTACTGAAATATTTTGGAAGATTTATAGGCTGCTAATATGGTTATTGTTATTATTTTATGCAGCACTGCGCATAGCCTATGCCTAAAAGGCACAATAAACCTGATGTTCATTATTATTGGAAACATTTATGTGTGTGTGTGTATGTGTGTATTCTGTGAATTTTAAAAAGCAATTTTAACCAGAAAAATCTAAAATTTATTCCCAAAATCGTGCAGGCCTACAGTTTTTCTTTATCAGTATGTTCACTTTTTTTTTTTTTCAGGGCCCAGGTGCCACTCCTGCTGACTTCAACATTCACATGAGTCTCATGAACATGGTAAAGTGAAAATCAAACACCTTGGAAATGAAAGGTATGTACAATGTTTTTAGGAATGGCACAAAGGTCTCTGTCTTTGGATAATTGTTTTCAGTGAGTGCTTTTTTGTCATTTGTTTTGTATCTTTGGATTATGTTGTGTTGTAAATAAATCCAAACAATTTAAAAGCCATTCTTTTTTAATTCTCCTCATTTACAGTATTGTGCAAGGTTGCTCAGAATGATAGGGCCCTGATAGCTCCTAATAGGGCCATTAGGGAGTGTCTTTGTCTTTCTCAGGTGAGAAAAGCTTACATATTAATGAGATCCCGCATAAGGCTTTTTCACACAAAACACGTCGTACATTTTTTAAATCAATATATTGTCTTATCTGAATGAGCAGTCAGGGTGATTTTCACATAGTTTGGAGCAAATATTCTAGGCTACGTCATACAATTTTCAAAAGTCTTGTGAAGAAATAATCAGTATGGGTTTCATGGCCTTATTTCAGTGAGAATTTTTTTTTGTATTTTCACAAACCACGCATAAATGTAATTATCTCAAAACAACAAACTTTTACACACATGCTGCTGATATATTATTGTAGCAGAGTTTGTGCTGAATGCAGTGTAATTAGACTTTAGCCATGAAAATGTCACAAGTAACAGAAATAAGCACAAATGTCAGAGCATGTCAGAACACCTCCAGGGCCCAGAAAACAGCTCAGACCTCAGAGGGTTAACTGAGTTAAAGCGCTGCTCCTCAGAGAGAGAGAGAGAGAGAGAGAGAGAGAGAGGGAGAGAGCGCATGCTGAGAGAGCAGTACCGGCGGTATCGGTAGATTCTCAGAAACTAAATAAGGTTTGGCCGCTTTGCAGACCCCTTTAGCGATTTTTTCCCTTCAACAATGTCGCTAAGTTAGCAACACCATAAACCAACTAGTAACACCGTTTCTCCAACTAGGGGTTGGGCCACGGGTCAAAAAATAAGCGCTGCGTTAATCACACGTTAAAAAAATTAGTGCCGTTAATATGATTTTGCGGTAACGCGTTATTAACGCGCTAACTTTGACAGCCCTTATAATTGGAATAATATTTCACAATATTACTGTTTTTGTTTGTATTTTTAATCAAATAAATGCAGCCTTGGTGAGCAGAAGAGACTTCTCCTAAAAACATTAAAAATCTTCCTGACCCCAAACTTTTGAACAGTATATATATATATAAATATAGCTGCGAGCACCGGGGTTGCGGTGCCACCGGCTTGGGCCCGTAATCGCTGCTCGCAGCTATATATATATATATATATATATATATTTATTATTATTATTATTTTTCTGTCAACCTTTCGGGCACTTTTGAGACCATTAATGTGAACTCTTGAAACTTTGCACACGGGTCAGAACAACGGGCCGGTCTGAAGCTGGTACCTGGGAGTGGCAGAGCCCCCTTGAACGGGGTCCAAAAACTTGGTCCATAAATCAGACACGCTTGCATGTAATAATATGAAACTCGGTAAACATATAGATCTCATCGGGCCGAACAACTTTCGTACTTTTACTTTTTACGCCAGCCCAACAGGAAGTCACAGGAATATGCTATTATGGGTTGTTTTGAAACGCATGCTGTGGAATTTAATGTACTCCTCCTAGAGAATTCATCCAATCGCCTCCAATCTCGGTCAGCATGAAGTCAAGACATTGAGGATGCTAAATTGCGGACGGATTTTTGACATCTCGAACGGTTTGGCCGTGGCGAGGAATCGAATTTATGGCGAGAAAAGAGGAACACGAAGTGGAATAAATTCTGCATACATTGACTGATCTTGATGAAACTTCAGCAGAGTGTTCGTGGTAAGAGGCCGATCAGATGGATGTAACTATTGTGAGTCAAAGTTTATAGCGCCACCAACTGGCAGCAGGAAGTGTGTCACTTTCAACATGCTTTTGACAAAAGTGGGGGGGTTAGTTTTAAGGCAAGGCAAGGCAAGTTTATTTATATAGCACATTTCATACACAATGGCAATTCAAAGTGCTTTACATAGAAGAAATTAAAATAATAAAAGAAATAAGAATAATTAAAACAGTTTTGAAAAATAAAATAAAATACAGTACAAACAGTCGGATGAACATTGGCACAGTGCTCATTCAGTAAATGCCACAGTTAAACAGAAGTGTTTTGAGTCTGGATTTGAATGTGACTACTGTAGGAGCACGTCTGATATCCTCTGGAAGCTGGTTCCAGCTGCGGCTGGCATAATAGCTAAAAGCGGACTAAAAGCTTAGAGTGAACCCTTGGTATTTCTAGCTGATATGATCCTAGTGATCTGAGTGATCTGTTGGGTTTATATTCAGTGAGCATATCTGCAATGTATTGAGGTCCTAGGCCATTGAATGATTTATATACCAGTAATAATACTTTAAAATCAATCCTAAATTTAACTGGGAGCCAGTGTAAAGACCTGAGGACTGGTGTAATGTGTTCATATTTTCTGGTTCGGCTCAGAATCCTGGCGGCAGCGTTCTGTATGAGCTGCAACTGTCTCATGGTCTTTTTGGGAAGGCCAGTGAGGAGTCCATTACAATAATCCACCCTGCTGGTGATGAAAGCATGCACAAGTTTCTCTAAGTCTTGTCTGGAGACAAAGCATCTAATTCTTGCAATATTTTTCAGATGATAGTATGCTGATTTAGTAATTGCTTTGACATGACTACTGAAACTAAGGTCTGATTCTAGGGACACACCAAGATTCCTGACTTGATTTTTAGTTGTTTGACCCCTAGAGTGAAGGTATGCGTTCACCTTGAGAACTTCATCTTTGTTTCCAAACGCAATGACTTCACTTTTGTCTTTGTTTAACTGAAAGAAAAAGAAAGTTTTGACACATCCAACTGTTGACTTCATCAATGCATTGGCACAGGGAGTCAATGGAGCTGTAATCGTTAGGCGATAGGGCTAAGTAGAGCTGTGTGTCGTCTGCATAGCTGTGGTAAGCAATTTGGTTCTTTCTCATTATTTGGCTCATTGGGAGCATATACAGGTTGAACAGAAGTGGCGCAAGAATTGAGCCTTGAGGGACTCCGCATGTCATGGATGTCCACTCAGACTTATGATCTCCTATACTCACATAATAACCTCTCCCATCTAAGTATGACCTGAACCATTTTAGGACTATCCCAGAAAAGCCCCACCCAGTTTTCCAGCCTGTCAAGAAGTATGTTATGATCGACAGTGTCAAATGCAGCACTGAGGTCGAGTAGTACCAGCACTGATAATTTGCCTGAATCAGTATTTAAGCGAATATAGTTTATTACAGATGTGTCTGAGGTAGACGTGCCCAATAATGGTGATTGTACAAATAGTTGTCAAGATAGAACTAAAAGTGGAACTGTAAATGATAACGTCAATGTAGAATATGCTTGTGGCATAATGACGGCAGTTAAGACAGCTGTTTTAGAAGAGAAGATAGATTCTGTACAAAGTTTGTTTGATAGTGTTGGAATAGATCAGAAATTGTTTGAGATGGTATATAAGTGCATAAATAATACTACACACATTGTCTTGAAACGACAATTAAATGAAGTGTGGGTTAATCAGTATAATAAGTTTGGCCTTCAGTGTTGGAATGCTAATATGGACATTCAATATGTAACAGATGCTTATGCCTGCATTGTTTATATCATTTCCTACATTTCAAAATCTGAAAGGGAAATGGGTTTGTTGTTAGCTAATGCCCAACGAGAATCAACAACTCAGGGTAATGTGGATGCAAAACAAGCTTTAAAAAAATGAGGGACCGTGTATTTACACAATCGAGAAGTTAGTGCACAGGAAGCTGTTTATAGATTGAACCTTCCTTGAATACTCTTTTAAGTGCATATAGTTTATTCCTACAGGTGACGATACTGTTCGTATGAATTTGCCACTTAGTATTATACAAAACAAGTTGAACTCTCAAAATCTGAAAAGTGAAAAGATGTGGATGACAAGTTTTGTTGATCGTTACAAGAATAGACCAAATCAGCCTTTTTTTAATGATATCTGCTTAGCCACATTTGCGTCAGAGTACAAGTGAACCTACTTCCAATAAAATTATGTTACAAAACAATTTGGGTTTCATTGTGAAAAGAACACGCACTCAACCTGCTATAGTCCGTTTTGCACGATTCTCAGTGACAAAAAGTCCAGAAAATTTTTATCAAAGTTTATTACAGCTTTTTCTTCCATACCGTACAGATAGACAACTTAAACCAGAAGGATATAATAATTATGAACATTTTTATAGGGAAGGTGAGGTTTCTTTTAGCGATGGATCAGCACAATTAGTACAACATGTCGTAAATACAAACAGAGCATTTTTTGAAAAGGATGCCGATGTGATGGACACTGCACAAAATACTGTTAATAATGAGGGCATTTTAGAAAATGCATGGTGTGCACTTTGTCCTGAACAGCAACTACAACGTTTTGAGTGTGAACAGCTTAGACAAGAGACAGATCAGGAAGTAGAGGGACATGAGATCATTCCAGATTTAGCATGTAACAATCAGCAAATTGCTCAGATAGAAAAAAGAGATAATTGTCTCAGTTGTGTAGATGGGTTGAGCTTAATTCGCTCTTTAAACAAAACCAAAATGGCTGTTTTCTATAAAATTAGACAGTGGTGTTTGAATAAAATCAGAGGAGAAAGCCCAGAACCATTTCATGTTTTTATTACTGGTGGAGGTGGAGCAGGCACAGGAAAAAATCATTTAATTAAAGCCATACAATATGAAGCAACAAGATTATTGTCTCAAACAGCTCTGCAACCAGATGACATTACTGTTCTTTTAACCGCTCCTACGGGAATCGCCGCATACAATTAAAAACTTCCACAATTCATACAACCTTTTGTATAAGCACAAATGTGAAGTTGCCCCTTTGAGCGAAAACAAGCTAAATTCTTTACGCGCAAAATTCCACGGCCTTCAAAAATTAATTATAGATGAAATATCAATGGTAGACCATAAACTGCTAACATATATTCATGGAAGATTGAGACAAATTAAGCAAACCGGAGATTTTTCTATTTTTGGTAATATTGCCGTCATAGCTGTTGGCGATTTCTTCCAATTAGCTCCTGTGAAGGGTAAACCGCTCTTTGTGGATGAACCAGGAATCGATTTATGAATAAATTACTTTGGTGTTGTAGAGTTGACACAGGTTGTTAGACAACAGGACAGCACTTTTGCTGAAATATTAAATCGATTAAGAAAGCGAAGCAAGAAATCTCCACTAAAAAAAGAAGATTTGGAAATATTAGCAAGTTGTGAGAATGAGAATAATGACTCTTTACATATTTTTTCTACTAATGATGAAGTTCATGAGCACATCCTAGAGCAATTAATTCAAATCTGCGAAGATGTTGAAACTATAGAGGCTGAAGATTTTGCACGTAGCAAGCAGTCTGGTAAATTAGAATTACTTGTTGGACATCATGTAAAAGTTTATAATACAACCTTGGCAGCAAAGTTGCTTTTAGGCATAAATGCACGTGTCATGTTAATTAAAAATCTTGATGTCAATGATGGACTAGTTAATGGTGTTTGTGGTACAGTTACACACATTGAACGTTCAGATAAAAATAAATTACCTGAAACTATTTACGTTTGTTTTGATGATAGTAACGTGGGGATAAAAAGCCGTAAGCAGTGTTTGTCTGAGCCAGCAAGAGTGTTTCAATCCACACCAATATATGTAGAAGAAGAAACAGTTTGTACGAAAGGTGGACTTCGTCGGCAGTTTCCTTTAAAATTAGCTTGGGCGTGCACAGTTCATAAAGTTCAGGGTTTAACTGTCGATAGTGCAGTAGTTAGTTTAAAAAGAGTTTTTGCTGCTGGGCAGGCTTATGTAGCATTAACCCTCTGGAGTCTGAGCGGTTTTCTGGGCCCTTGAGATGTTCTGACATGCCCTGACATTTGTGCTTTTTTCAGTTGCTTATAAACATATTAATGGCAAAGGTGTAAATTCACTCTATAAAGCACAAACATGGCTACCATAATATGTGAGCCACGTGTATGTACATGTTTTCATTTTTGAGAGAATAATGTTTATGCGTGGATATTGAAAAAACTAAAAACTAAAATTTCTGAAATAAGGCCTCAAAACACATAGTAAATATGTGTCAATAAGACTTTTGACCAATGGATTTCGTCGCCTATAGTTTTTTCTTCAAAATTATGTGAAAATAGTCTTGCTTTATCGTTCAAATAAAACCATAGATTGATTTAAATTGAGGTAAAACAGGTTTTGCTTGGAAACCCAATATGCGAGGGGGCGTGAACGAGGAGTGGTTTACACCTGAATTACCACCCACTCTGCATAATGATGAGCCATTCACACAGGTGTGAAACTGGCTGAGCCACAATGCAAGGACAAAAGATATTTAGAAGAAGACTTATATTGACCATTTAAGATTTTGCTTACATCTATCTTGTACATATGTTTTGCTATTTTATTAAAAAGGTTACAATTATAACAATAATTACAATTTCAACAATGTTTCAAGTGTACTCTTTCTTTGTAAAAAAAAAAAAGATTATAGGCCTACATTTTATCTATGTATTCATTACTTTGAATATAGCCAACATCGGAACAGCTAACATCTTAGTTGATGACTTTATTTTTGACAAAAATATTAGGCTATTTTATATATAGAAATTGCTAAACAAAAGCTTATTTGACGAGTCAGTATATTCTACAGTAAAAACTGTACCCAAATCTACTAAACAAAATGTTGTCTTTCATATTTCGCCTGACTGTAAAGTTGTTTTCATGAAATATTAGGGCATATAAATGTTAATTTGCAGTTTACGTTGCTTATACAAATAGCCTACATTTTATTTCAACATATTTCAGTCGATTTTTACTCATCTCAGTATAGCAAAACAGTTTGCTAAAACATCATCATTCGTTGACGATAGGCTTATTTACTTTAAATCCAGGAAATTTGTTAATGAAAAAATTATTAAAATTAAGATACAATTGATACAAAACGAAATTCGTTTTAAAGAAAGGATTTGTACTTTCTGTTTTGAGGTCTCTGTGAAAGTTTGAAAGTCTTTTAGTGGTTTTTTTTAGAGCTCGCGTCCATAATGGAGAACTGTCACGTAATATTGTTTTTTGCCAGCTGTGGTAAACAGCGCGCATCTATGCCGTTCATTCATTCATAAACAGAAACCCGAGAAGGAAAAACTTACTAGTATTCCTCAGCTCGTATTCCTCGATCGTATTCCTCATTATTCCTCACAGCGCTGCGAAACCAAGCAAGTAATGTTCTGAATAAACTTGTGTTTTGGTTTTCTCGAGCTGATACGGGGGCGTTCACAGGATTGCGCGGATTACCTCAGCCATTTGCGTTTGAATAGCGTGCGCTCTCCGTGGGCGGAGTCACATTACATTTGAATTAGCTCTAATGAGGTCGACTGGAATCGCTCTCTTTTAATACAGATTTCACAAGATGAGAATATTTGTTTTTTATATAAATTACTTCATTTGAAAGAAGATATTTCAAGCTTCATAAAGACATATATCACGTGTATGTGTGAGAAGTATTCACTGAGTTATGGTTCATTTTCGGACGCGTTTCAGAATGGACTACACGGACAGATAGAAGGCAGAACTCGCTTCGTGTTTATTTTTCTTTATTTGTCGAAAAGCACAACAGTATGTTTTTATTGTGAGTATACACAAAAATAATACACATTTAACAGAATCGATTGATGTATGAAACTTGTTTTGTAAAATCAAAGTCAAAAGAGTATTTTGGGTCTCAATTCAACTCATAAGGAAAAAAGCGAGCAGATCACGCCGGCGTGATCTCCGACCTCTGAGGGTTAAGTCAGGTAAGAACTTTGTCTGGTTTGACAATAAAAGACTTCAAAGAAAAAAGTATTTATTGTAATGACAAAGTCTTCGAGGCAATTAATGAAATGTCATCTTTTATGACACACGATGATTTAGATTATACAATGCCAAATAGCTCTTTTTCTGTGTTTTTGTTAAATGTACAGAGTTTGCAATGCCATAAACAGGATTTGATGGTTTGTGTTCAACAATTGCAACCCATGTGCATTGGTTTAACTGAAACATGGTTGCCTGCTTTCTATCAGTCAGACAATGTACACTTAGACAATTATAACTTTGTTAATCTTTCTCGATCAGCCGCATACACAAACGATAGTCTCTATTCAGTGATTTGAAAGCGCAACAACATGGTGGCGTCGGCATATATACAGCATGTGGTGTGGAAAACACTACTATACCATTCCCAAATCTTAACTTGGAGTGCATCCTGACACACTTCACTGAAATTGACATTTTACTTGGAATAGTATATAGACCACAAACATATCCTTTATCCATTTTCAAACAAAATTTTGGTACATTGATTAATTACATGACTTCAGTATGCAATAAAATTGTACTTATAGGAGACTTTAATAATGATGCATTGAAATCAAAATCCCTGTGCTCTTTCATGTCAGATAGTGGTTTTGATCAACTTGTTAAAAAGCCAACAACTGAAAAGGGAACCTTAATAGACCATGTGTATGTGAAGAACATTGGCACAACGTTTGTGTGCACAGAAAAGTTGTTAGTTTACTTTAGCACACATGAGGGAGTTTTGTGTTTATTTCAAAACTTACATGTTTAAATGTGTTGGACAACTTGTTGGACAACTCTAGCTTATGGATAATATATTACTTTTACACAGATCCATCAACGATAAAGCCTTGATTTGGTAGATTTGATTATGTACAGATCTGATTACATGGTAAAGGAGACAGGGACCCAAAGACAAAGCTTAGCTCTATCTTTTGGATCCTTGTTGAATCACAGTGTTTAGCTGTTCTATTCTGTGCTTAATTGATTGCAGTAATTTGTTATTTTATTCCTATGTGCAATACAGAGTGTGATACTAAACGCTGGGTGAGTGGGCTGAATAAACCACCCAGTATTAGGTTTACACTAAACACACAGTTCTGATCTGTGTTTTATTAATGTGCTTAATTAATTGCAGTGTTTTGGTATTTTATTCCTATGTGCAATATAGAGTGTGATACTAAACGCTGGATGAGTGGGCTGAATAAAACACCCAGTATTAGATTTACACAAACACACAGTTCTGATCTGTGTTTTATTAATGTGCGTAATTACTTAGTGTTTTGGTACTTTATTCTGGGTTATATGTTATTAAACCTTTATTCCTAATATACTCTTTTTAATTTACTTTACCTTTAAAGATTTTACATGTACATATTAATTAAATCCTTCAAAACAATATCTAAACAAATATTGATTTTCTACAAACATATAAAATTATTTCTAAAAAATTTGTTACTTTTTTTATTAACACATATTTTAACAAAAAAGGTTTTGTTTTTCTTGTATTGCAACAGCCAGTGTATAACACAACATACCTACAGTTCTACTTTGTGTACATTTCATAAAATTGACAGACTTAGCTATATTAAAGCATAAAAACAAGTCGACACCCATAGTATATTAGGCCTATACTTACTGAAAAAAAGTTTACAAATCAAATACATTTACATACAAATTCATGATTGTATTACATACAAATTAACTATATATGAATATTCTGTATACAAAAATGATTAAAAACATTACATAACTGTTATTGCAATATTTGGATTTCAAAGTGTCATCCAATTTATTTAATTTTAAAATGTCATTTAATGCCTCTAAAATTCACATAAAAGACATGCCATACTTAATGTTTACCTTAATCTCAAGCTAATGTACCTACTAAAACATACTTGCACTATGCTGTTGCTAATACAAGTTTTTGCTTTTCCTTATAGTCAAAAAAATAACAATAACAAAAAGCAAAAATGCACTGGTAATGGTACTCCAGGTTAACCACTTGGGTGGGGTTCGATTCCCTGCAGTGTACTTGCTTGTTATTATTAGCTACTACTAAATACATAAATAAGTTTTCTTTATTACTTTACTTGACACAAATTAAATATTTTTTAGATTATCTATCTATCTATCTATCTATCTATCTATCTATCTATCTATCTATCTATCTATCTATCTATCTATCTATCTATCTATCTATCTTAAATACATTTTATATATATATATATCTATATATATCTATATCTATATATATATATATATATATATATATATATATATATATATATATATATATATATATATATTGTTTTATGGTGCTTAATTTACCCCCTTGTTTGGGTCTTAAATATAGACACCTTCTACCTTATTTTGTTTATTCTCAGGTTAGGTAAAGTCAGTTAAATTTGTTCTAAACAATAAGTATATAAATTTCCATACTTACAATTCAGTCGAAAGCGGGCATGGTGAGGGGCTCAGTAGCGCCACCTTTAGTCATAAGTGGGGGGGTTAGTTTTATCAACAGCAACACAACTTGGTATGTGTATTGTTCTCATCAAGACGGACAACTTTCTAATTTACATGAACCATCTCCGACCAACAGGAAGAGAGATATTTTGGTTTGAATGTGGATTTTCTGAAGAATTTTCTCTCCCTCTCTCTGTGTCTGTGTGTGTGTGAGGGGAGGGGGGGATTTGACTATTGCTTTTATATTGTTAATCATGGTTTCAGGGGCTTTTGGGGTCCTTAACGTGCTCAAAAACTCTTGAAACTTTGCACACAGGTCAGAACCCACGGCCATCAGGGCCGGGCTGAAGCTGGTACCCGGGCGTGGCTGGGGGGCTCAACAGCGCCCCCTTGAACGGGGTTCTAAAACTTGGTCCATATATCAAACACGCTCGCATGAATTAATATGAAACTCGGTACACATATAGATCTCATCGGGCCGAACAACTTTACCCCGGTCAAGTTTTACGCCAGCCCAACAGGAAGTCGGCTATTATGGGTTGTTTGGAAAACGCTTGCTGTGGAATGTGAAATACTCCTCCTAGAAAATTCACCGTGTCCCCTTCAAACTCGGTGTGCATGTAGTCAAGACTTTGAGGATGCTAAATTGCGGACGGATTTTTGATATCTCGAACGGTTTGGCCGTGGCGAGGAATCGAATTTATGGCGAGAAAAGAGAATCAAGAAGTGGAATAACGTCTGCATACATTAACTGATCTTGATGAAACTTCAGCAGTGTGTTCGTGGTAAGAGGCCGATCAGATGGATGTAACTATTGTGAGTCAAAGTTATAGCGCCAACAACTGGCAGCAGGAAGTGTGTCACTTTCAACATGCTTTTGACAAAAGTGGGGGGGTTAGTTTTAAATACAGTAAAAAAAAATAGTTTGTATATTGTTCTCATGAAGCCGGACAACTTTCTAATTTACATTCATCAGCTCCGGCCATCAGGAAGTCAGATATTTTGGTTATGAATATGGATTTTTTGCTAAATCAGCCTCTTAATTTTTAGCCACTCCTCTTAAACTATTTATTTTATTCCCACCAAACTTTTTCAACATGATAAAAATATATTAATGATGCTAAATTGTAAACTGATATTGAATATCTCAAACGGTTTTGCTATGGCAAGGGATTAAATTAATGTCAAAAAGGAAGCAGGAAACATCTCATAACTTTTAAAAATGTAATTATACACAATTTATTTTTATATAAAATTATACAAATATTAGAACTAAACCTATTTTATTCTGTTTTTGCAATTCAAGAAGTATGAAAAAGTTAAAAACAGGCTATTTAGTGCTATTTGGTTCAACAAAAAGCAAACATAGGGCTATACTGCCCTCTTGTGTCCAAAAGGATATCAAAATAGTATATAAAACGTTTTACTAGGTAGGCCTTTTGTATTTAAATATAAATTTATTAGGTATATGACTGTGAGGATATTTTTCCATCGGTTAATCGCGACGTGTCAAGTCAAGTCATCTTCATTTATATAGCGCTTTTAACAATGTAGATTGTCTCAAAGCAGCTTTACAGAGATAAGCGTATAATTTAAGGTAACAGAGATTGTTTCGGCTTTACAGCAGAGTTAAGTTATTTCCATCTAAAGTTAGTTTTAATTGATTTGGTTCCGTTGCAATGATCATTTGTTATTAAATTAGGGGCCGCTAAGACGACACCATTCTCTCTACACAGACTTTAAACGCGAACCTGTGAGAAACGCTGATGGCGGTCACATGCGCATTTAGAATGGGTTCTATAGTTATGTGCGTTAGAATATACGCAGGTTTGGAATTCCCTACAAGCCAAGCCTAAACAAAATACTTGTCTTTCCTTATAAATTTGATAAGGAATTTTATTTTATTTGTTGCTTTGGGGTAGGACCGCAAGACGAATTTTCCCGACAACGCCTTATCTGTAGAGTGGTAGTGGGATCCTCCATAGGGAGAGACTAGTTGGCACTTCAGCACTGCGTTGTCATCGGTCCAGGTGAAGGTCCTTCGTCAGATCTGGATACGGCCTGGATCCGGCAGGCTGCAGGAAAAACCTTGGGATAAACACAGACACTAAAATTAGCGTAGATGCCATTCTTCTCGTGATGTAACGAGTACATCAGGATTTTTGGGAAGTGTTCCCGGTTCCGGCTGACCTAATCTATGCAGCATAGCATTAAATTATAGAAGTCTATAATGTATTATGTGAAAGCTAGGTCAAAGAGATGTGTCTTTAATCTGGCTTTGAACTGACAGAGTGTGTCTGCTTCCCGGACAATGGTAGGAAGACTGTTCCAGAGTTTTGGTGCTAAATAGGAGAAGGATCTACCGCCAGCAGTCGATTTTGATATTCTAGGTATAATCAACTGGCCGGAATTTTGAGATCGTAATAGACGTGACGGACTATAATGCGTTAAGAGCTCGCTCAAGTACTGCGGAGCTAAACCATTCAGTGCTTTGTAAGTAATCAGCAATATTTTAAAATTTATGCGATGTTTAATAGGGAGCCAGTGCAGTTTTGACAGAACCGGGCTAATATGGTCATACTTCCTGGTTCTGGTAAGAACTCGAGCTGCTGCGTTTTGGACCAGCTGTAGTTTGTTTATTAAGCGTGCAGGGCAACCACCCAGTAGAGCATTACAATAATCTAGCCTTGAGGTCATGAACGCATGAACTAATTGTTCCGCATTTGTCAATGAGAGCATATGACGTAATTTAGATATATTTTTAAGATGGAAAAATGCAGTTTTACAGATACTAGACACGTGACTTTCAAATGAAAGATTGGTATCAAAGAGCACACCCAGGTTCCTAACCGACGACAAAGACTTAACAGAGCAGCCATCAAGTGTTAGACAGTATTCTAGATTATTACGTGAGGAAGTTTTTTGTCCAATAATTAGAAACTCTGTTTTTTCAGAATTTAGAAGTAGGAAATTACAAGTCATCCAATTTTTTATATCCGCTATGCATTCCGTTAATTTTGTGAATTGATAAGTTTCGTTAGGTTTTGAAGAAATATAGAGCTGAGTATCGTCAGCATAACAGTGAAAGCTAATTCCATGTTTCCTAATGATATCTCCTAAGGGTAGCATGTACAGAGTGAACAGCAGCGGTCCTAGTACTGAGCCTTGTGGTACGCCATACTTAACCTGTGATCGATGAGACATCTCATCATTTACTGCTACAAACTGATAACGGTCAGATAAGTATGATTTAAACCATGCTAGTGCATTTCCTGTAATGCCAACATAATGTTCTAATCTATTTAAAAGAACGTTGTGGTCGATGGTGTCAAATGCAGCGCTAAGATCGAGTAACACTAATAGAGAGATACAACCACGATCGGATGATAAGAGCAAATCATTTGTGACTCTAACGAGAGCTGTTTCGGTACTATGGTACGGTCTAAATCCGGACTGGAAATCCTCGCAGATATCATTTCTTTCAAGAAAGGAACACAGTTGTGAGGATACTGCCTTTTCTAATATCTTTGACAGAAAAGGTAGATTCGAGATCGGCCTGTAATTGACTAATTCTGAAGGATCAAGTTGCGTTTTTTTAACAAGCGGTTTAATCAAAGCCAGCTTAAAGTTTTTTGGTACGTATCCTAGAGACAAAGACGAATTAATGATATTAAGAAGAGGATCTATGACCTCTGGAAGTATTTCTTTCAGTAGCTTAGTCGGTATAGGGTCTAACATACATGTTGTAGATTTAGATGATTTAATGAGTTTAGTAAATTCTTCCTCTCCTATAGCAACGAATGAATCAAATTTTTCCTCAGGGAGACTACAATGCACTGCCTGATGCGATACTGTAGTAGACGGTTGCATAGTTATAATTTTGTCCCTGATATTATCAATCTTATAAGTGAAGAAGTTCATAAAGTCATTACTGCTGTGTTGCTTGGAAACTTCGGTGCTTGAAGCTTTATTTTTCGTTAGTTTAGCCACCGTTTCAAATAAATTCCTAGGATTATGTTTATTTTCTTCTAATAGGGTTGAAAAATAAGCAGATCTAGCAGCTTTTAAAGCCTCTCTGTAAGTAATTGAGCTCTCTTTCCATGAAATGCGAAATACCTCTAGTTTTGTTTTCTTCCAGTTGCGCTCCATTTTTCTGGCTGCTCTCTTAAGGGCCCGAGTGTGCTCGTTGTACCACGGCGTTGGACTATTTTCTTTAATCTTCTTTAAGCGCAACGGAGCAACTGTGTCTAAAGTGCTGGAAAAGAGAGAGTTAAACGTTTCTGTTGTAATATCTAGTTCTTCTAAGCTATCTGAGATGCTGAGATGATGAAACTGATTAGGAAGATTATTAATAAAGCAATCTTTAGTAGCAGAAGTGATAGGTCTCACATATTTGAAACACGGAGTCGGCTTTGCAGCCTTGGCTAAATGCAAATTACACGAGACTAGATAATGATCTGAGATGTCATCGCTCTGCTGCAGAATTTCAACGGCATCAACATCTATTCCGTGTGATAATATTAGATCTAGAGTATGATTACGACGATGAGTAGGTCCTGACACGTGTTGTCTAACTCCAATTGAATTTACAATGTCTTTAAATGCCAATCCCAATGCATCTTTTTCATTATCGATGTGTATATTAAAATCACCAACAATTAGTACTTTATCTGCAGTCAATATTAATTCTGATAGAAAGTCCGCAAATTCTTTGATAAAGTCTGTATGGTGCCCTGGTGGCCTGTATACAGTAGCCAGCACAAATCTCAAACGTGATTTATCGTTTACACTATATATTTTTACATTAAGCACCAATGCTTCAAAAGAATTATATTTAAAACTTGATTTCTTAGTGGTTTTGAAACTATTACTATAGATTACAGCAACACCACCCCCTTTGCGTTTCAGACGAGGCTCATGTTTATAACAGTAATCTTGCGGGGTTGATTCATTTAAAGTAATGTAATCGTTTGGTTTTAGCCAGGTTTCTGTCAAACACAGCACATCTAGGTTATTATCTGAAATCATATCATTAACAATGAGTGCTTTTGAAGTAAGCGATCGAATATTCAGCAACCCAAGCTTTAGCATTTGCTCATCTGTATTATAGCTGTTTTTTATTTGTTGAACATCAATTAAATTTTTAACCTTAGTTGGGTTTAAACGTTTTTTGGATTTCCAAATTCGGGGAACAGACACAGTCTCTATATGATGATATCTAGGTGAAAGAGGCTCTATGTGATGGGATTTATCTGACGTGTGACACGAGCGGGTGCTTTTAAAACACTAATATATAAGTGAAAGTAAAAAACGGACTTCCGCACGGACATTGATAATGGTGCACGTTGGAAAGAATGATACTTCTAAACATAACACTAAACCGCCCCTAGGTGTTGCCAGGCGACCATCTTAATGTGCGAGACATTGATTCATTTGTTTAAACGATTCGTTCCAATGACTGAGTCATTCATGATTGAGACAGATGTTTATGGATTGACCATTGAATCTTTGAGTCAACCGATTCGTTTCAAAATGCTGAATCATTCAGTAATGAGAAAACAAGTTGCTGTGAGATGTGCGATGGTTCGGCTGTGATCTTTGTTTAACTATTTTAACAGTCAATATTGCATCTAAAATGTAAGTGACTTAATTGTAACTGTTTATTAACCTGTTGCATGAAATCAATGTCACAGTTTCAATCGTGATTGTATTCAGGAAATAGTTGCCTACTCGTCAAGTGAGGTTGCTTAACTCTATCATATGTTATAAAATATATAAAAACTCCATATTTGTAATTTTTATAGTCAGTATGTTGTTAACAGGGTTGCATTTTTGTGTGCTGCGCTCATTTGTTTACAGTACTCCTGGAGAAGCTGCATGAGCCTCAGCAGTGCAACCTTGTTACCATTGATCAGTAATACATTTATTATTAACTCCTGATTGCAATTTAAAATGAATGTAATGAAATTAGAATAATATCTCGTTTTAGTGATTCCCAAGTTATTTTTTTGTTATTGACGTTCTAATCAGGATATACTCTGGTCGGGCAAGTAAAATTCTCTTTCAGGTAGGCCTATTGTATATATAAATATATTAGGGATGTGACTGTGATAAAATTTCCCCACCGGTTAATCGACGTGTGACACCGCTCAGGGCTTTTAAATTGCTAACTATAGTATACTATATACTAGTAAAATACAGACGTCCGCACAGACATTGATAATGGTGTGGAGTAGAGCGAGCATTTTCGATGTATTCCTATGAATGTAGGAATTAACAAAAAAATTGTATTTATGTTTTTGTGTCCACTGTTCAACCGCGTCACACGCACACACACACATTCCAGAATTGCAATCTTGACATCACAGCCTGTTCATTATAGCCCTAATACAACATAATAATAAAAATAGTCAACCTAACATAAACGAATTACACTGCTCTGTTTAAATAGTCAGTAGTACAATTTGTACCATTCACAGTAAGCAGAGCTCCACTGTGATGTTTCCAAGCACATTTTTGCGCGTGTGAAGAGGATGATTTTTTCCATCGATATTGGAAAACGAGTAAAGTACAAAGCCTATAATAAAGAATAGTTTAGCATCCAAATACATCACAAATATTGAAACATTTTGATTCTAATGAGAGGGTTACGTGAGACCAACACTGCTTACTTTCGTTTTTATTTTTACATTAAATTTAAAGGATTTGTTGTGGAATATTTTGAGTGCATCATAAAATCAGAATAAGGTAAGACAAGTAATATTTTCTGTCTTATATAGATATATATAGATATAGATATGGATATAAATAGATAGATAGATAGATAGATAGATAGATAGATAGATAGATAGATATTTTATATATATATATATATATATATATGAAGAGTTCAGATGCAAAAACCTCTAAATGCCATCTGAAATTTCCTCCTAGAATGATAATTTTTATGAAGCTCGTATATTTAAGTTCAGTAATTTAACTTAAATGGCAATGAAAATTACCTATTAATTGCCATTTATGTGAAATTATTTAACTTAAATATACGAGCTTGATAAAAATGATCATTCTAGAAGAAAATTTCAGATGGCATTTAGAGGTTTTTGCATCTGAACTCTTCATATATATAAATATAGCTGCGAGCAGCGATGGAGGGGGGTTGCGGTGCCACCGGCTTGGGCCCGTAATCGCTGCTCGCAGCTATATTTAGGGCCCAAGCCCTGAAAGGGCGAAGGCCCTATTGTTTTCGGTAGGATTATTAGGGCCCAAGCCCTGAAAGGGCGCAGAGCCCTATTGTTTTCGTTAGGATTATTAGGGCCCAAGCCCTGAAAGGGCGAAGGCCCTATTGTTTCCGGTAGGATTATTTATTATTATTAGGGCCCAAGCCCTGAAAGGGCGAAGGCCCTATTGTTTTCGGTAGGATTATTTATTATTATTATTATTATTATTATTATTTTTCTGTCAACCTTTCGGGCACTTTTGAGACCCTTAACGTGCTCGAAAACTCTTGAAACTTTGCACACGGGTCAGAACCCGCGGCCATCAGGGCCGGGCTGAAGCTGGTACCCGGGCGTGGCAGGGGGGCTCGACAGCGCCCCCTTGAACGGGGTCCGAAAACTTGGTCCATAAATCAGACACGCTTGCATGTAATAATATGAAACTCGGTACACATATAGATCTCATCGGGCCGAACAACTTTCGTACTTTTACTTTTTACGCCAGCCCAACAGGAAGTCGGCTATTATGGGTTGTTATGAAACGCATGCTGTGGAATTTAATGTACTCCTCCTAGAGAATTCATCCAATCACCTCCAAACTCTGTCAGCATGAAGTCAAGACATTGAGGATGCTAAATTGCGGACGGATTTTTGATATCCCGAACGGTTTGGCTGTGGCAAGGAAACGAATTTATGGCGAATAAGGGACACAGGAAGTGTGTTATAACTTCAGCATACATTATCTGATCTTGATGAAACTTCAGCAGTGTGTTCGTTGTAAGAGGCCGAACACAAGGATGTGACTATTATGAGTCAAAGTTATAGCGCCACCAGCTGGCAGCAGGAAGTGTGTCACTTTCAAAATGCTTTGAAATCACTCTCTTATTTTTACCCGATTTGCTTAAAACTTTATGTGTATAATGTAGACACACGGCAGATGTAGACCTGTGAAAGGATTATTGATATCTTAGATGCTGTTGCCATGGCAACACATCAAACTTTGATATTCTTTTTTGATGCTTTTGAGACTCTTAACATACTTGAAATTGCATGAAACTCAACAGACACATCACACTTATTATCCAGTAGACATGGGCAAAGTTTCAGAAACGGGCGTGGTGAGGGGCTCAGTAGCGCCACCTTTAGTCAAAAATGGGGGCTTAGTTTTACCTAGAATCACAAAACTTGGTATGTATATTGTTCTTATCGAGCCGGACAACTTTCTAATTTACACTTATTAGCTCAAAGCAACAGAAAGTCAGATATTTTGGTTTGAATGTGATTTTTTGGAGAATTTTCTCTCTCTCTCTGTCTCTGAGTGTGTGAGGGGTGGGGGTGATTTGTCAGTTGAGTGAGATTTACTTTTTCATTTGTTTTTCAAGGTTTCTGGGGCTTTTGGGTCCCTAAACGTGCTCGAAAACTCTTGAAACTTTGCACACAGGTCAGAACCCGCGGCCATCAGGGCGGGGCTGAATCTGGTAGCCAGGCGTGGCAGGGGGGCTCAACAGCGCCCCCTTGAACGGGGTTCTAAAACTTGGTCCATATATCAAACACGCTTGCATGAATTAATTTGAAAATCGGTACACATATAGATCTCATCGGGCCGAACAACTTTCGTGCTCTAAGTTTTACACCAGCCCAACAGGAAGTCGGCTATTTAGGGTTGTTTGGAAACGCTTGCTGTGGAATTTAATGTACTCCTCCTAGGAAATACATCGATTCGCCTCCAAACTCGGTCAGGGTGAAGTCAAGACATTGAGGATGCTAAATTGCGCACGGATTTTTGATATCTCGAACGGTTTGGCTGTGGCGAGGAAACGAATTAATGGCGAGAAAAGAGAAACACGAAGTGTTATAACTAATGCATACATTAACTGATCTTGATGAAACTTCAGCAGTTTGTTCATGGTAAGAGGCCGATCAGATGAATGTAACTATTTTGTGTCAAAGTTAAAGCGCCACCAACTGGCAGCAGGAAATGTGTCACTTTCAAAATGCTTTTGACAAAAGTGGGGGGGGGTGGGTCGTTTTACCTACAGTAGCACAACTCAGTACGTATGTTGATCTCATCGACCCGGACAACTTTCTAATTTAAAGTCATTAGCTCCGACCATCAGGAAGTCAGATATTTTGGTTTGAATGTGGATTTTTTTCAAAATCAGCCTCCAAAAGGCACTAAAAGCCTCAAATCTTCTAAAAATGTCATTTTATACCATTTATTTCTATATAAAAGTATACAAATATCACAACTAAACCCATTTTATTCTGTTTTTAAAAATAATTTTATTCTAATTTTATTCTAAATTTTAAAACAGTAAAGTAAAAAAAAAAATCAAGTCATACATAGGGCTATACTGCCCTCTTGTGTCCAAAAGGACATCAAAATAATATATAAAACTTTTTACCAGCTAGGCCAATAATGTATTTAAATATACATTTATTAGGTATGTGTCTGAGGATATTTTCCCACCGGTTAATCGACGTGTGTGACACGAGCGGGTGCTTTTAAATCGCTAATATAAAAGTGAAAGAAAAATCCAGACGTCCGCACGGACATTTATAATGGTGCACACACAAATCACACACACGTTGGAAAGAATTATGCTTTTAAACAACACTAAACCGCCATTAGATGTCGCCAAGTGACCGTAATGAGCGAGTCATTGATTCATTCGTTCAAACGATTCGTAATCCATAAACATATACAGATCCATAAACATGGATCCATAAACATCCAATCCATAAACATAAACAGATGTTTATGGATTGATCATTCAATCTTTGAGTCAACCAATTTGTTCAAAATGCTGAATCATTCAGTTATGAGAAAACATATATATATATATATATATGTATATATGTGTGTGTGTGTGTGTGTGTGTGTGTGTGTGTATATATATTAGGGATGTCACAGTACCAAAATCTGATTGAACTATTTTTCCAATTTATTTAACTATTTGAAATTTCTGAAAGCATCGAAGGCTACATACTGTTTTTAACGAAAATATTGATGATGTTGAGAAATATTGCTTATAAAAAAATCAAGTGAAAAATAAGCAACCTTCTATGCACACATTATTATTATTATTATTATTATTATTATTAATATTATTAATTAGTATGTTTACATTACTATTATTAGTAGTAGTATTTTTAATTAATGGAGACGTAGCTAAATCAGTTGTACATAGCCTAGCCTAATATAATTATGTCAATTTCTTTAAGTTAAACCGAACTTTTATCTTGACGGGTTGGCGTGAAGATCTTTGAGTTTCTGTGTGTGTATGACATATGATATCTATGGTGTATGATATGACGATAGTTTTTTCTCAAATGTAAAGGTAAAATGCTGATGTAAGAGTTAAATGTTTAAAATTTTGCACGCCCTGCTTACAAAAAGTTAATGAGACATCGGAAAGCGCATCGTGTTGTTTTATTTATTTAACAAAAGCACAATCTATTTTGTTTATATTGTGAGAGTAAAAATATAAACTAGTTTCTTAATCTGTATGGCCGAATTCAAAAAAATTCTAAAATTTAAATGTTTTTTGTTTTAAAATTTATTTTCTATCACAGTCAAACAGCGGTGCCTCTAGTCTGTACAAAAAGAGATATTTGCTTAAGCTACACGAACATCATCGTCTCATATTGTCAATGCCGCAGTTAAGCGACCTTTAAGCGCCCAATAAATGTAGTGCTTGTCTGATTGTGATTGTCGGAATAAGAATTGCAGGCCATAGTGTTTGTTCTGTTTGTTTTTTCTCTATTAAAAATGCATTTAAAATAATCCGGCGACCAAACTCCATCTGTACCAACATGCATCCACATTAAAAGGATTAAAAAAATAAATAATAATGAGTGGAAGTTAATGCGGACTGTTATTTACATGAGACAAAGATAAAGCTGCATGGGTTTGCATTTTTAATGTTGTGCAAAATACTGCCTTACAAAGACAAAAAAACATTAACTCGTTAGAGTGTGGAACTGAGAAAAATGTGAGAATATTTGAGACTCAGTGGTTAGCTCTTTCTGGACACATAACCTTCTGTGTTCTGCGTATTTTCATGCGGGGGTTCCGTTTCAGCTGTCTGACTCTGCCCTATTATTGTGATTGTGAATTTCGTCTCTCGGATTTATGCTGGACGCTGTGATTGTCTGTATAACCAGCTTGTAACAGCTGATTTGATGTTGTTTGGAGAAGTGAACTTGTTGCTTCACTGTGTTGTAGGCTGTGTACTGTGTAGCCTACTGGTCTGGAGGCGTCGGCGCTTTTTTG